>NC_143401.1:75498623-75541123 GCF_052110815.1 Crocodylus siamensis
TTATCAGTAACTGGACTCAGATGTGTTGTTGATATGCAAGTATTATAGCTATTGCAGAAGCCTTCCAAGTAGAGATTTATTTGGTACACTGGTTCTTCATTTTTTTTTTTTTGCTTAAGGCGCTGCTTCTGTAATTTCATACAATGGGAAGCACTCAAAAAACAAAAGGAATTCCAGTAAATGCTCAAGATGTGCTTCCCATATGCACATTCTATATCCTGCTATTGTTCCCTCTTTCTTGGGAGTTTTTGGTACTGTTTCTCTGGTTGACAGGAAACAGAGAGGTGAGAAATGCACATCACCTTTCCTGCCTTCAGTGTGGCAACACATGGAGAGATGGATTACCCAGGTACTTCTATGCTGAAAAATCTTTGAATTTGAATGCTTGAAGCACATCTGTACCCAATGTAGGAATTTGCTGGGTAGGAGAAGAAATATACATGGAATGAACTAGTGTGAGACAGATGCTCCATCCTGGAGGCTAGACCTGTGGAGTCCTCCAAAACTAGAGACACGGACAGAGGGCTGTTTCAAGGGGTACCTAAAATGTTAGGGCTAAAAAGCTGAAATTTGGTCTTCCAAGACACACGTGGGGTCAGAACAGTTTTATCAAGAAAGCAGGGAAGATCTCTGAGACTAGCGGGAAATAAGAAAGGTAATGAAGACAGAAAGACCTAAACATTTTTGTCAAATTATGGTTATCTTCAGAATTGAAACAAGAGCTTGAAAAAGACCTCTATCTTGTGTGTCTGTGGGCCTGATGGATCTATCATTGGTATTGACAGAGGCAAGGAGAGAAGAGAGGCTGTAGCTCCTGATGAACCACCTGTGAATAGCACTGGCACCAAAAAAAAAAAATGTTGGAAATAAATACAACAGGGTGGCTGGTGGTGACCGAGGCTCATTTTGTATGAACCATGGGAGCAAGGTTCTCCATGCTGGAACCAGAACAAGATACCTGCAGTAGTAGGTAGAGGCAACAAAGAGTACCTTGGATTCTAATCTGATTCCAGGGTAGCACCAGGGTACTTTCTATGGAGCCAGGAGTTGGTGCTGAGCTTTAATGACAGGCTGTTGCCAAGCTTTGTTGAGATCCATGTGAGTCATGAATTTTAGAACGGGAGATATGAAGAAAAGGTGGAAGTTGTCATGGGATAGCGACTTTCTTCTGGAATAGCTTCTCGGTCTTTCTATCTGTATAAGTGGAGCGTTCCACTTGCAGAAGGGGATGTGGGACTCTATGACCCACTCAACTACTATAAAGAGATCCAAGGCACAAAGCAGGCTATAAGGGTCAGTGCTTCGGTGGGCTGTCAGATACAGAGTTATCTACACCAGGCCCACTTCTGGCCATCCACACCAGACCCACTTCTACCTATATAACTACCTCTTTCTCTGCTTCTCCCCAAGATACTGCTCCGTGGTCCCAGAATTCAGGTGCAGCCTCCCACACAGCCCAACCTCCTGCCCTACAGCCATCCTTCTAGCCAACCCCATGCAAAACCCAGCACTGCCCACCTCATGGTCCCTTTGTCAGACAATTTACAGAAAAAAAACACAAGCTAGCTCTGGAACCAGGCAGCTGTTCCCTACAACAGTCTTTTTATAGGTAACATCTTGTTGAGACACTGCATTCCTGAATGGGAAGTGCCGTGCTGCACCCAAAAAAGGTGGTTATGCAGTGCCTCCACAGAGAAGTGCCATAAGAACTTTTCAGGGGTTGGCCAACACCCATGTCTACACTTGGATTGAAACTTCATGGCTCATTCGCTGAGAATAATTGCCCTAGGGAATGAAGACACTAAACACATTTATTTGTTGATGAATCAGTTGTACAACTGACCTAGTATTCTTCAGATTTGGGAGAAGCCACAACAAGCAACAAAAAGTTTAAAATGTTTAAAAAAAAGGAAAAAAGAAGAGAACATTTTATGGAAAATGTCTAGCAGGAATGTTTAGGAGGAAATTGGTGCCTCAGTTGAAAAACCAAATGGCACAGGACAAAAGAAACCTGAGGTCTTATCAAACAGAAAGGAAACCAAGTGACAAAGCGGAAGCAACAAAAGTTATTTAAAAAAAAAGGCAAGATTGCTTCTCTCAAGAAGGCTGCAAAAAACTAAGCAAAATTTTAGAAAGACTTTTGAAAAAGCTGGAGAGGCCTAAGTTGGTTTGACCAAATTTCAAAAGTTTTGCTGAAACTAAGATAGTTGAGAGGAACTTACTAAAGTAATATCGGCCCAAGTCTGGGCTGCGTGTGTACTTCTAGCACAAAAATTGGCCAAATTGGCCAAACTGCCCATGCATCCATAACAAGAGCATACTGATAGAGAAGCACTTGAAAAGAAACAAGAGTTATCATTTTTGCTAATAATTTACAACCTCTGCTAACACTAGAGAGTTTCTCTTCATTCAGTGCAGGAAGCAACTGATAGGAGGGAGCTGGTTATTTCTGCCAAACAGTATGGATATGCCACCCAAGATCAAAGAATCTGGTCAGAGCTGTCCCTTTGGAGGGGTGAATTGGGGTGAGTGCTCTGGGCCCCACACTTTGGGGGGGGGGCCCACAGACAGTGCTGTACAGGCCCTGCCGAGGGCACCACTACTCCGCGTGGCTGCCATTCCCCGCCACCTCTGTGCTCTGGCTTCTCCCCGCTCCTCCTGGCACAGGGCCCACACAGGCTGACATGCCCCAGGCCCCATGCAGCCCCCTAGAGTCGGCTCTGAATCTGATACATATTAATTTACTTAACACATACCAGTCACCAATGTATTTTCAGGTTTCTGTGGATTCAGCAGCACTTAAATTCTGTTGTCAATACAAAGGATCCAGATTTTGTAGGACTGTATACATTTTCTTCTTTAAAATCAGGCTAGAAATGGATTTGATTTTTAAGGAATGCCATGTCCAAAGTTTGTTATATATTTAAATTTTCTCAGAGCAAACTGAATACACTGCTTAAAAGAAGTTGAATTTTTAAAGGCATTAAGGGAGGCAAGCCCTCAAATCCCATCGAATTGAGTACCCAAATAGGCTCCTTCAAAAATTCTAGCTTGAAGCTGTAAAACTTACCTGGGCCCCTGGGTTAGATCCAGCCTGTGGGTCTCCTCACAGGATGGATCCAACTCAGGGCACAGGGACAGCTACTGTGGCCGCTATGCCAGCAGTGGTGGAAGGTCCAGCTGCAGCGAGAAGTATGGTGGCAGCAAAGGTATTAGGAGCAGTAAGGTGGCATCAGGAGTCCAGGGGACCAGTCAGATAGAGTAGATCCTCAAACCTGATCCAGCCTGCTAGCTATAAGTTTGACACTGCTGCTTTTATTGAACAAAAGTAATCCCATTAACCAGCAATGTATTAATTGTTCATTTAAAACTTCAAGTGCATTCACACCAGTTACCACATCACATTGTATTTCATCAGTCTTTTGTAATTTGAATAGTTTTGTCAGAGCCACAATGCAGGACAGTAGTCTAAGGCAATATTTATGAAAATAATTTCTAGTAAACTGGTGCAATTAACATCTGTTTTTCCTGTTGTCTCCTGTTCCACTACAGAGGTAAGTTTCAAATACTAGCAGTGAGATATATCTACATACATATATCAATACACACATACACACACACACACACACACACCATAGCAGGCGTCTAGTTGTGCCCACCATCTCCTTAGTGAATAAGTGTGGCAGCTCAAAAGTATTTTCTTGCTTTGAACTCCTCCCTTTGGATTTTTCATCCCCCAGAGGGCTTCTGACACATCAAGATCATGACACTCAAAATCAGTGTAACTGAAAGTTGTAATCTTTTAATGTTTAAAACATTTGGCTTCCTCAAACTGCTTGGTTTTCCTCCTCAGATTACAAACTCTTGTAAATTACATTGCTCCTGATACACTTGCAACAACTAAAAGTTCCATTAATAAATGAAAATGATACAGTTTGGGGTTCAATACTGCAGGAGTGCAGAATAATGAGATGAATGAGTGATGGGAGAAGAGCACAGAACTGTTATAATTCAGTTGTGTGAAATAAGGTAAGGGGTAATAGGTACAGCAGACTAAGCAAGACTGCTGTACACAGTATGCGTCAGTAGGGACTGAGCAACTGGCAGTAGGAAATAACATGTCATGGGAATAATCGAAAACTTCTGATTCTGCACCTGTGGCAGGTTAGGGTGTTATATCTTGTGTTGTGTCAGGGTTGACTGTGTAGTTCTGCCAAGAGGTCAGACAATGGATTTGTATAAGATGGTCTGAAGAGGGATGTGACAATTGGACCAATAACTAATAAAACTCACATTCAGGCTTGGTTTGGCAAAGGCAGGAAAAAGCCTGCAATGCAGGGGACACTTAAGCATGCCTCCCTTAGAGGTTTAGATTGGTTTCCAATCACTTATACCGGTTTATGTCTTGTTTCTCTGGTTCTTTATGATTCTATGCTCATGACAGCATCTCATTTCTTCATAAAGTTGGCTTTTCTATACAAATCAAGAAGAACAGGATTCAACAGTAACAACAGGGACAGAGTAAAATAATCAAAAAGGGCTGCAATATACATCACTAGAATGCAGAAAGCTCTATGCTGTTTCTGTCTCTACTGCAGGTCATTTTTGTGCACACCCAAAGGTTTACTTGGGTTGCTAAGCATTGTGCCCAATATTCTCACTAGTTCCAACACTGCATGCAGAGTGCTCTATTTTGATGCACCCTGTCAGTGCTCAGCCAAGTACCCGCCTTGATACTTTACATTAACTGGAAATTAAATAATTTTCTTTAAACTACCCTGTTTTAGTTGTTTTCTTTCTTTTTGTCCTTTTGGACAATCAAATAATTATCAGATAGAATTGGTCAATAGCTTTTTTTCTTTACAGCATTTACAATACTATGAATTAGAAGCAAACTAATTTTGAAGTAAGAAAGATTTCTGGTAGCAGTGGCGGTGGGTTTGCAGATGGTGTTAGTATTTCATACTGTGATTCTCTCAATTACATCAAGCTGAGGTTAGAGATCAGTTTGTCCACAGATTTTATCATTTACATAACTGAAATAAAATATTAGTTCTCTTTTCTACCTTTCCTTGTCAGTATGAAAAAGCAGGTGTTCCAAATCTGGAGCCATTTCAGATACGGTTGGCAAATTCTACCTCTAATTTCTTTATTGTGTACTGCACTAGGGATCAAACCAGCTAAGACTGTACCTAAAAGTTTTAATGGAGAAGCATCATTAAAAAAAGTGAGTTGGAAAAAGTATAAAGCTGCTTGGCTAGGGTTCCCTTTCTGGATAGGGAGAAGGATCAGTGGAGCATAAGTACAGTGTGACATACCTTTAATATGACTAGCTTGGTACCAACTGCAGTAATATCAGTGGCATGGTTTTAACACAGGCTTCACAATGGAACATGGCATACTTAATTCGGGTATTTAAACAAAGTTGTAACTTCTGGCACTACATCTTCACTTCTGGTATCTGGCTTAGCTAAATTAAAGTTAGTTTTACTATGTTTAAGTGTATTTGTAACATGCACCATAATGTAAGTAAAATTTGTATTGAATGTAGCACTGAATGCCTATGGGTTTTATGCAGTCCAAGAAACCCCTTTACACAAAGGTATTTCCTTCAGGTACATCCCTTACCAGCACCTTTAATGGACAATAGTGTAAAGAAGCCACAATAAAGAAGAACCCAGCCTGGTAGAAAAACCTACATAACTATTAGTTCTTGCAACTTTCTATATAACATGCATCAATGCCATGCTGACATTTTTAAACTGGTGAACAACAAACTGTTATATCAGTGTATTCAACTTCAAGTTTGAGATAGCTCCATATGAAAAAAAAATGTTACTGCATAATATAGCTGTAACCTAAAGTATTTAATATTCAGAATGTTTTTAATAAGTAGGAAAGTCATTAAAGCAAAATGTGATGCTTGCACCATTGGTTCCTATGAACCTTTGCTTAGCAAGATCAATGCATAGTAATTCCACATACAAAGATATTGGAATCATAGGAATAATGTGGTTGCTGTCGCATCTAGTTGATAAAAGCATTCTTCTGTCAGTAGTATGGGCAGCAGCATCACTACATAAGAACCCATTGAAATGAACAGCATATTTTGCCATTTTATACATAGTGTCAGATACAATTGGAAGAGTGCACAATGCTTCATATAACGTTGAAAAAACAATATAAATACTAATGCATTATATGTGATAAGACAGTTACTCTATAAACCAGCAGATGTAACATATGACTAAAATATTATCTGTGCCTCAATCATAAAAATTCAAGGTTCATTATAAAGTCTCATTTACATAAATAGCATACTATACATGCATCCACAAGGCTTTTTATTATAAAATACACATAAATAATTTGTGGAAAATAAAAGTACAGGCCTGGTCAGCAGTTTCAGATCTGGATACTTAAAGCTCATATCTATGCACCCAAGCAAGAGGCCTGTATTTCAGAAGAGCAGACCAGAGGCTGATTCCACTGATGGAAAACAGGAGTTGCTAATGGTTGGCACCTTTGAAAATTTCCTTCGGATTCTAAGAGCTAGTAACTTAACCTTACGTATCCACATTTGAATTTTTTCTTGTTATGGGATATTAGTAAACTGTAATGTAAAACTACCAATATTTGCACTAGTTGTGCATCCCACAAATAGTCTCAACTCTTCGTATGGTTATCAGTAGAAAGCATTGTACCCAAACAGATTGGGGGATGAACTTTAATTTACATCTATCTGAGTGAAGTGAGGGCACACAAAAGTACATTGATGCAATAAATGCTTTAAACACTAAAATATTTGTGTGTTTGACAAAAGGTAAGAAACTCTGCTGAGATAGTATAAAATAGTCATTACTTTTTGTTTTTGTAACACCCAACTGATACACTGTGCTCAAACAATTTATAAAGCATTCTCAGACAAAATAAGCAAGGTTGACATCAGTGTATCCAAACAACCTGGAGGTACTACAGAATTCTTAAGTCAGATCTTACTGAAACCTAACTGATATAACCATATATGAAAAGGCTTCAATGCCAAAATATTAGCAGTTACCTTCAAGAGTTCATAAAGGTGTGAGGTCCAGCAGGACTGGAGAAAGGCAAACATAACCCCTTCTCTTTGGAAAAAAAAAAAAAAGAGGAAACCCAGGGAGTTATAGACCAGGCAACTAACTTTGATACCTGGAAAGACATTAAAACAAGTTAAACAATTTAAGTTCCACAGGATAAAGTGACAAAAAAAAGCTGACCTGCATGTGTCAAGAACAACACGTCAAATTGATTTTCTTTTACAAGATAACTGGTCTCAGAAATAAAGCAGCAGCAATAGATATCATACACCTCGACTTTAGCAAGGCTTTGGGAGACTGTCCCCATGACCTTCTCATACACAAAGCACGGAAGTAGAACCTAGGTAAAAATCACCATATGATTTTCCCAAGTGGCTTGCGAGACGAGGGGGTTGTGATAAATAATGGTTATAAAAGATTTACCACCATACTGCGAAGATATTTTAAGTGGGGTTCCACAGGGGTCCATTCTGGGCCCAGTTTTCAGGAATGTCATCAATGCCTTGGATGACAGATTATATAAAGGCAAGTTCTTTGAGTAGATATGATATATTTTATTACACCAATTGAGTAGTTGGAAAAAAGTTCTTAGCAAGCTTTCAGGCACAAGCACCCTTCTTCAGGCATAGGGAGTCTGCTGTTCTGAGACTCCAAGGAATGAGAGAAGGGTGACTGCGCCCAAATGCTTGCTAAGACCTTTTCCCCCAACTACGCAGTTGATCTAATAAAAGACATCACATCTACCCAAAGAACCCTGCCTGCCTATGTCTTTAGACCAACGCAACTACAACCAAAAACCCAGGCATAGAAAAAGTACACTTATAATACGTGTGGATGGCACCAATCTGGGATGGGTTGCAAGCACTTTAGAGAACAAGGTCAGAATGAAAAGTGATCCAAATGGTCCAAAATTAAACCAGATGAAATTCAGTAAGTGCAAATGTGAAGTACTTTAGGAAGGATGCAAGATGGGGACTAACCTGGAAAAAGGTCTGGGGACTGTGGAACACAAACTACATGAGTTGGTATACTACTGCAAAAAGGACAAGCCTTAGTCTGGGCTGCATTACTAGGAGTGACATATAATTAATAAACAACAGTGACATATAACTTGGGAGTTAATTTTTTTCTTACTTGGCTGGGGTGAGGTCTCACCTTAAGTACTATGTCCAGTTTTTGACAATGCATGTTAAGATGTAACCTAACTAAGGGAGAGCAACAAAAATAACAGATTTAAGAAAGTTTGTTTAGTCAAAAAAAGGGATTATAAGCAGGATGCTTCTCTCATTCACTGGAGGTCAGGCTAAAAGATGATAGGTGGTGAAGCTTTTATTCCTCCTGCTCTGAAAAATTAAAGTTGCTGAAGTCTAGAACAGGAGGTAGTTCATTGAAGTTTATGAAAATAAGGGCCAATGCATTTAAACTTGACTGTAAGTTCAATAGGGAGCCAACTGTGTAGAGTCACGATGCCTTTTCAATAGCCTGCATAGCTAAGAATGTAGGCTTGCACTAATTGCCACTTCTTCATGACTCATACTTTTTAGCCACCATTTATTCTTTTTTTATGTAGTCAAGTCTCTAGTTAAAGGTTTGCATAACTAAGGTCTAGCCATTATTAGCAAAGATAGGGCACCTTTATTCGACTGAATTTGGAGGCTAGAATTTTTTTTCCCTCCCAACAGCATTCTTATATTGATACCTACTGAGCTATTGTGCACCCATGGTGGCTGCACATTTTTTTGCCTTCAAACATACTCCTACCTGTATAGCTCAAATCTTATTTGAATTCAGTTCAAATCCATTCCTCCCACTCTACCATGTGCTGATAATAGCTAAACAAACGTTAGGTTATGGCACCAGCTATATTTACTGTATATGATAAATTGGAGCTAAGTATTAACAATATATTTTTGGCTTTAGAGACCATAAACTCTCGCAATTTCTATCAATGCTAAATGTAGTTATTATCAAGAACAAATGAAATGTTACACAGGTGAAGGCTCCAGATGCAGCAGCAGCATCTTCTGATTAAGTCCTGAACAAAAATTCAAACTATTCACTCCCTTGTCTCTTATCAAATCTTTTAGGCAGGATATAAAATTACAGGCTGCGTTACCTAACAGTCTACCTGCTACAGTCAGCTTTTTACCACAAGATGTCTACCAGTGATACCACCTGCATTGGTAGTAGTAAGATAGTAACAAGAGGGGGTCCCCTATGTTAAAAAAGGCAATTTAAGTGCTATATTACCTTATACCTGATAAGGGCAGGTAATGATGATACACACGCTATACCATTAATATCACTGGTCGTAACAATCACAAATTTTAGGAAATAATGAAGCAAACAACGCATTAGTTCCCTTATTATCTTCAGTATAGTTCATAGTCAGGTGAAGTCCCTCTACCAGAATCAAAGCTCTTTTAACAGCACTAATTAAAAAGTGTGAATGCTATATAGTTTGTTTGTTTTTTTTGGTTCTGTGAAGGTAGTCATAATGCAAGCTAACACACTACACTATTTGGTGGTTCTTCTTCTCATGTTCTTACCATAAACTACATGCTTTTCCAGAATCATGTACAAGCAATGGCTCTTTCTGATGGTACAGTGAGGTCCTCCTTCATACAGGAATCACCAAGGAGTCAGCAAATAAATATGTGCTCTATAGTCTGCACTTTACTGAACTCAAATATATTCGTGTCGCTAGAGAAGCCTCATTTGATCATGTTTGTTTCTGATCTTTCAGTTTGCATACACAGGTGATTCAAGCATCACTATACTGGCCAATCTATTTCTGCCTCTCTTGGAACATCCTTCTGAGTTTCCAGGTCCACTTCAGAGCATCTGATTGCACATAATCTTTTCTTGCATAACCTCACTTATGCCCTCTAAGCCATCATGTCCAATAGCGCAACACTGGTTGCTCTTCGGGTTTTAAGCTGTTTAGTAACTTCTGTGTGACCACAAAGTGAATGCTTGGGGTCTTCCATCTGCCATGATCTTTCTTTTTGGCTCACTACCTTTCTTCTGATATCAGGTGATGAAATGCTAGCCAGTGAGTACACGTGGTCCTTTGGTGTTGACTTTAGTCAATCCTGTTATTTCACAACAGCTGTCATTTAGACCTGGGCAGTGTTCCCTGTAAGCTGTGTGGCATGAACAGTGACACGGCATGAGTATGCCTGCCTGGCCACGCATGCCACGCAGCTTAGAGGGAACTCTGGATCTGGATCTATTTTCTTGGCAAGAACTGATCCTTCCCATACTGGACATGCATACACTGCAGTGGAATAACGCAAGGCAATAGCAGTTGTTCATAGTGTAGCTGGGTTTGTGCCCCACTTCGAGGTGATCAATGTTCCAACTATGTTGTTGTGGGCACTGACTTTCTCTTGGTGCTATGGTATACATGTACAGTTCAATCAATATATAATATACATTCTAAACAAACAACTTTTCTTTTCAAAGCTAGCAATGCAAAATTCTTACACGTTTATATATTGGTGAGAACATTTCTCCCTGTAAAAAAGATTTTTAATTTTAAAACCTGTCTTTCAATGTGCTTTGTTGGGTGGGACCTACATGATAATAAGACAAATGATCAATTGTGGAATATCTCTTCAATTGTATACATCTTCTTTATTCAGAAGATTATCCTTTTTTACTATAAGTTTTAATAATATTTCTTCCTAAATATAGGTGAAAGAAAGAAAATGTAGAGCAAAAGAAGTCAAGGACATTTTATCAGACTGAACCCCTTCCCCCCCACCCCATCACATCAAAGACCAGTTTTATGATTTACATTAACAGCATCCCAACAAACAGAACTACCATATACAATTATAGCTTGTCTCATGTGCATTGATGACCTCTACCTAACCCAGGAGGTCTATGGACTGACTAGGGGAGAGGCATTGCTGGATCTAGTCCTGGCCAAAGGGGAGGACCTGGTGAGTGATCTGTAGACTGAGGGGAAGCTTGGTGACAGCAACCATGAATTGGTCACCTTCTCAGTTCGCCAAAGACCAGGCATACCCCTCAGTAAAACAGAAGTCCTTAACTTTGAGAAGGCTGACTTCTGCAAAATGAGAGAATTGGTCAGTCAGGCAATTAGAGGCCATACCCCCCCAGAAAAGGGAGTGGAGGAATGGTCATCGCTCAAAAACATAATTATTGAAGCACAGGGCAAAACTATACCATCTCGCAAGAAATGCAGTCAACAGGCAAGGAAGCCTCCATGGCTGAATAAGGAATTGTTGGATCTTGTTAAGCTCAAAAGAGTTGCCTACACCAGCTGGAAAACAGGAAGCATTACCGAAGAGGATTACTCTGCACTCACCTGCACCTGTAGAGAGTGGTCAAGAAAAACCAAGGCACAAACAGAACTTAGGCTATCTATGGGAATCAAGGACAACAAAAAGTCTGTCTTCAGAAATGTGGGAAGTCAGAAAAAGAACAAGGATAGCATCGGGCCCATGAGAGATCCAACAGGGCAACTGACATCTGAAGCGCAAGGAAGGGTCAATCTCCTAAATGACTTTTTCGAATTGGTTTTTCACCCTCCCAGGAGGATCACACTGCCAGGAACACCACAAACCAAACCAGGAGTGGGCAACGAGCCCAAGATCAGTGTGGACCAGGTGAGGGAACACCTTGAGAAACTGGACATTCACAAGCCCATGGGCCCAGACAGAATGCACCCAAGAGTTTTGAAAGAGCTGGGAGACACCATTGCATCCCCCTTGGCAGAGATATTTGAAAAACAGTGGTGCTTGGGTGAGGTCCCAGATGACTGGAAAAGAGCCACTGTGGTTCCTATCTACAAGAAAAGGAAGGGGGATGATCCAGGGAACTATAGACCAATCAGTCTGATGTTCACCCCAGGAAAAATCCTGAAGAAAGTTGTCAAGGGACCCATTAATGCCAGACAAATGGAAGGCAAGCTTCTGAATGCCAGCCAACATGGCTTTATGACTGGCAGGTCTTGCCTGACCAACCTCATCTCCTTCTATGACCAGGTAACATGTGTCTTGGACAAGGGAGATAATGTGGACGTCATATATCTGGACTTCAAGAAGGTCTTTGTCCTAGTTCCCCATGATGTCCTCATGGTTAAGCTTGGGAACTGTGGCCTTGATCATCATATGGTCCGATGGCTAGGCAACCGGCTACAGGGTCAGACCCAAAGAGTACTAGTTGAAGCGAGCTATTCAACATGGTGCAGGGTTACCAGCTGAGTCCCTCAGGGCTCGGTACTTGGGCCAGTATGCTTTAACATCTTCATTAATGATCTAGGAGTCAGATGTGAACTGGCCAAATTCACTGACAATACCAAATTACGGGGGAGGGTGGTCACATTGCAGGACAGGCCAGAAATACAGGCTGACTTGGATGCACTCTCAAGGTGGGCTGACCAAAACCCGATGGCCTTCAAAGCAGAGAAGTGCAAGACGCTGCACCCTGGTAGGAAGAACCCCCAGCACATTTGCAGGCTCAGCAGTGCTACTCTTGCTAGCACCATGACTGAAAGGGACTTGGAGGTCTTGACTGACCACAAGATGAATATGAGCCACCAATGTTATGCTGTGGCTGGCAAAGCTAACCAAACTCTAGTGTGCATCCACCAATGATCTCAAGCAAAACCAGAGAAGTCACCCTCCCGCTTTACTTGGCTTTGGTGAGACCACAGTTGGAGTACTGCATTCAAAATTGGGCCCCCCACTTCAGGAAGGATGTGGAGAAGCTTGAAAGAGTCCAGAGGAGAGTCACTCATATGATCCAAGGCCTGGAGGGAAGGCTGGACAAAGAAAGGCTGAGGGACTTGGGACTCTTCAGTCTGAAGAAGAGAAGGCTCAGGGGGCACTAAGTGGCAGCCTACAATTACATTAGAAGGGTACATCAGGACCTAGGAGAACACCTGTTCACCGGATCTCCCCAAGAGATGACAAGGTCTAGTGTACATAAACTCCAGGAAGGTTGATTTAAATGAGATATAAGAAAAAAGTTCTTTATGGTGTGTGTGTCCAGGGTCTGGAACAATCTCCTCCACAGAGGTGGTGTAAGCACTTATTCTGGACTCCTTCAAAAAACAGGTGGATATATTTCTCACTGGGGTCACTTGATCCCAGCTGACTTTGCGTCTATGGCTGGGGGCTGGACCCGATGATCTCATGAGGTCCCTTCCAGCCCCTAATGTCTATGAAATCTATGTCCATTGTAAGTTTCAATAAATACTACATAGCTTACACAAGTTTGCAGTTGTCCTGTTTCCATTCCAGAGTAGTTACCTCGTACTAATAAAAATGATAGCAATTCCCCATTTCTTGCAATTAACACCACTAAATCCTTTTGTTGTCATTATGCAGCACACTTGGCCCCACTGCTTTATGAAAATGTATCTGTTTTTCTATTGCAGATTTCTAGGCTAGGGACAGAAATTATACATGCATTGGTATAAGTGATCAGAAACTGGTTCATATCAGTAACACAACAGAAGTTCAATGCACATAAACCACTTTCAAAATGGCTGAAACTGGTTTGACTTGAACCTGGATGGATATAGTATCAGACTTAACTGATTTAGGTTAAATCAATTTCTTGAACTTCTGTCCAAGATCCCTTCCAGATGAAAGTTACCTCAGTCCCCCAGCATCCCAGGATGCTTTGCACCTCTCCCCCAAACTCCTCCTCACAGGGTGTGTGGGCTAGCCTTTATCCAATCTGTCCGCTCCAGCCTAGCAGGGAGGTGTACTTTAGTGCCCCTTTCCCCTCCCCCAGCTTCTGACCTGGGTCACTGCAGGCATGTGGCTGCATTTCCGGAATCAAAAGTGAATGTCTGTTCACTTGCTTATCAGTTCAATCTATGCAGTTTATAGACTAACCTGCAAATATTGAATCGATTCAACCTTGGGCTTTTCAGCTGTCTGGACTTAGCTCTATGACACCTATTACAAAAACATCTTGACATTTACCACATAAATTAAGTTTGTAAGGCAAGACCCTGCCTCTCCACCTCCACCAGACTGAGCGTCTTGTGCTCGCCTCCCTTTCCTGAGAAGAAAGAGACTATATTTGGTGTAAATACAACCGCATTTTACAGATGTTGAGAAAACAGTTTGAGTAATATTGTTCTGTGCTTAATATAAGCAAACGTATCCTGTGGTACTTCTCACTTAGTAGTATCCAATTGCTAGTTCTGGGTATGTGGGGAAGATATGGGCATACTTATGCAGTCAAGTGACAAGCTCAGAGTTCCCAGAGAAGACTAGAAGAATTCAACAGCATGTGGAACTAGTAGATTACTAACAATTACACTAGTTCTTTCCTTAAGTTTTATGCATCTTACTTGCATTTCATTACTCTTTATCTCTCATGTGCTCTTCCCTCATGCTGGCCCTTTGGCTATCATCAGTTCTTTAGCAAACACATATACATCCCTCCTTCACCCAGCAGGACATCATCAGGAAGCTCAGCAGTATATCATGCAAGGTAAAGCCAGGCACCTTCTGTGTAGTTCCTTGGCTTTCTTGCACCCAGTGGAAATAATGTTTCTAGTATGTTCTTGATATCATGTGATCAGTACAGAGGCATGATAGGTAAAGTGTTCTGTTCTGTCCTCTCCCTACCAAAGATGATAGTGTCAGTGGGGATGGGAGGGGCCTTGAAATTTCATAAATAAACAATGACTCCCCAAGGTGATAAATATTCAAGATCTCTCCCCCCCAGAAACCCAACTCTCCACTTCAGAAAATATGAAATGCCAGCAGCCCTGATAACTTCATGGACTAAATTCTGGACTCCTGCTGCCTACAAAGGAGAAAGTAGTAAATAGTAATGCACCCACACTGTCCAGACCAAGAAACATACAAGTTAATGGAAAAAACCTTCTCCATATTCAAAAACCATGAAACACCCACATAACTCATAGGGATACAGCAGTCTTTGACATCCCAGTAATGACAAGTACAGATACATCAGACAGAATCCGTATACATGATAAATGAAAATACTCATTAACAATAACAAAAAGACAACCACATCACAAGCTGGGAGAGAGATTCCAAAAAGCAGAAATCTTGTTTGACTTAAGCAGTAGTTACATTTCTGGGATGTTACCACATTTCAAATTCTTACAGAAAAAACAGCTTATAGTTGCTGTTCTCCAATGTTTTGTTCAATTTCTCCTTAGAACTATTGTGCATTAAATATATGATAGGATGGATCATGAATCTACTTTTACAGCATTTCAATTCAGTTAGACAAAACAACTGAAAATGCAGTCCTACATTTACAACACATACTTTAAAATAAAGTCACTGTTAAGACTTTTTTTTTAACCCATATTCCTCATCCCACATGTGACAGGCTAGCTTCATTTGAAACACTGGAAAGGTCAGCATAGCTTGCACTAGCATTCCAAGGCAAGTGGTAATAAGATGCATGATACGTCTGCATGCCCTTTATCTTCATGTTCTTGTCATAACTGTGTAAGTTGAAACGGACATTCCCAATAAATTGCTGGGGTAAACAGGGAGTCAGTGGGTCATGGTTAGGTTTATGCTGCATCTTATTGGAACCAGGTTTCAAAAGCATAACATGGCATTCTCAAGGTGTACATCTTTAAACAGATACCATTATTTGCCATATGCTGTTGAAGAAAAATATTAACATCAGCAGAATGTGGGGTTACTGTCATATCATGCCATTACATTCAAAAGTTATACTAGCAAATAAGGAAAACTGGGAGATCTGTTTGCTGATCCGTATTTAAATTTATTTACTTAGGTACTAGGGGTCTTACCTGTACATAAGGACTTTTTAAGATGTGGCTCCTGGTGGCATACTAAGGGCTGCTATGTAACTTCTTTATATTGCATGTGGTGCAAATCTCTATTTTTTCTATTGGTGCATGAATACTTGAACCTTTAAAATGATACCATGTAGTGAGTACATAAAATATTTGGATGCCCAATACCATGTTATTGTTTGCTTACCAACCTCAAAAAAACAGTGTTACATTATAGTGCTGCTGCCAAGTACCACTATAGGAAGTAGACATTGTAGACTGGATTGTGCTCTTTGTAGTCTCAGAACAACAGGAAAGGCATAGACTGGAGGGCTATACTGCAGAGCGAGCAACCTTAAATTCCTACTGGGGGCTCTGCAGACTGAGTGCTGTATCACCCTTCAAGAACTTTGTCAGCTGCCTAGCTATAGGACAGAGGGAAAAATTATGATCAAAACTTCTTAGCAAGTTTTGCTTCAAGACAGAATGGCAACTGAACTTTCAAAAAACCCCAGCAGCTGACCCCTGAATACAGACATACAACAAGAAGAAAAATTCTCATAGCACCCTGCTCTGTGCGGCACCTGTATAAAAGGTAGACAGAATCTAAAATCAGGCCCTTTCTTAGCAGAGATTGCATTCTAAATTGATAGCTAAAGAGTTCTTGTAATTAAATTAATCCAGGTGATTTAGGGGAAAAACATTCACAGGAAAAACATTCAATTCTAGATCTGAAAGTAAGTAAAGCTAGTTTAGATGTGTGGGAGTAATACTTATAAGAGCCTATTGAGATTAAAAAGGCACATAAACCCACCACGCTAGGCCTCCTTCTGCATGACTCTTCTGCATAATAGAATAATTCAGAGGAACACATTACACTTCATGATAGCACTTTATTTAGTAACTGATATCTAGTGGCCTCTGCTGCTTCTCCATTAACAAAATACATCATGGTATTGATCATATCATGTTACCTCCGGAAAAGCTTCTCTAGTGTATCCGTTAAAAGCTTCACTCAACCCCCCCCCCCCTTTTTTTTTTTTTTTTTTTTACCTGCCACGAAATATTTTTACTTCACACCTACATGTCCATACCTGCATTTCATATTTAATATCACATACTCTAGTAAATCCATACTGTGAACATAAGGTCTTTTCAAAATATATCTACTGAGGGAAGGTGATACTAAATAGTAAAATTAATTAATCTTTATAGGCCTCAAAGTCTTAATGGGACAAAAATACATTGGATTACGAGCAGTCTTGAAATGCAACCAGAGAGAGAGAGAACATGGCTTAGGATGTGGTATTCAGCTATATTTCATTTGAGAGGAAGGGTTAATATCTTTCCTCACATCTAGCCATGAACTACACCAAAGAGCTCCTCACGGCATGAGATGTGGAGACATTTCACTTGATGTTGCTCAAATGCAACTTTTAAATTGCTCTTCAGAGGAATCTCTAGGCAGACATGCTGACCTTCTACAGGGAGATCAAAGAGATGTGGAGTAATATTGGTCAGGTCCTTTCATCTGGACTGACAAAACAGGTGCCAGCATACCTGTAACTCATAAGGGGGCAAGATGTTAAAAGAATTATATATTAACTAGCACAGCAGCCATACAGCATGCAAAAGGTGTTATTAAAAGAAAGCTAACAGACGTTCACAGGGATACATCAGAATTAAAGTTCTATACAAGTAGCTGATTAAAAACATGGCAGGACTTGAACCAAAGATATTTTACCTTGCATCTAACTGCTTATAAATCTAAGAGGGGGGGACTTTTTTATTTATACATATACATGTATTATAGTTCGGTTTTCACTAGTTTGGTTTGGTTTTCACTAGAGAAACATCAACTTTATTTAATTCTACGTTAAATAATTGTTACAGAAAACTTTTCATTCTTGTGTTATATCTCTCACTTCATTATGTGTGTGTAAAATGTTATGATTCCGATTTGGCACCAACTTTCTTGTTCTATACAGGCATAAGTGGCTATTATACAAGGTGCAAGATAATGAATTGTCCTAGTTATCCCTTGTGGAAAGTAAAGTGATTAGAGAATTAACTAGCATCAGATTCAGCTTAGTCAGCTGTCATTCCAGTTTCCTCCCACATCACTACCAATACCTTGCTTTCCTTTCCTTTGCAATTCAAAATTCCAAACCCCTCAAAAGCAGACTACCAATTGTACCAAACTGTGATGCAATATGGAAGCAGAGGCAGCAGAATTTGATCTTAATATAACCCCACTCACTTATGATCTAACTCACGGTTTGAATTTACTCTAAAACTAATTCTCACTTAATGATTAAATGTGTATTGTAATGTGCTTTACTTTTTAAAGAGTGTAAAATAAGTATTTTAACAGGAAGTAACTGCAAGATTTTATTGCATCTCTATGAAATGGTTTACTTAAAAAAAATTCTGCTAATTTGAAATTTCTGGTTCTGCTAGCATTCCCTATGTTATCTATACTGAATCTCTCAAAGCCGTAGATTTTTTTTTTAATGAAAGAAACTATTTTAGGGTGATCAATTTACACATCACAATTTGTGCACAGGAAAATCCTTTTGTTTCCACCTGGTCAGCAAATGTGCCACACTGGGCGCGGTGAGATGCTATGTTGCCGTAGCTCATTGCTATGACGCAGCATTGATGGGTATGAACTGGGATGCCAATGCTACTGCACAGTAGCATGGGGAAAAAACCCATGCAGTGTTGGGACTGCACAGTAACAACTGTGCAATCTGGCGCACATGCAGATGCGCCCTATGAATATTAAATAAACCTATCTTTAATACTGTTGCTCCTTTCTATTCTCTAACATCAGTTGAAGTCAAAATAGAAAGAAAACATGAAAACTATGACTTGTAAAAAGACAACAAATGCATCTTGTGCATCCTGTTATCACAAATAAAAAGATAAATGTACTGGGCTGGCTGGTTTTTATAGCTTAGTATGTTATACTGTCACAATTGTGAGATTCAGCCATGTTCTAGGTTGCTGGAAGCTGCTTCAACATGAAAGAGATGCATTTGAATCTCTACAGGGGGAGAGAAGGCCATGTCAATCTAACCAAACTTCCTGTCATAAAATCCAGTATTTGAAAGGTTGTATGAGAAATACCCCTTTCATTCCAACCAAAGCTCTTCTGTAGGGTTTTACAAAGAATTTATGAGTACACACAAATATTCCATACAGGTTTTTCAAAACATATCATGTTATAACAACATGACTAAAGAAAGACTCCATAAATAATTTATGTGCATCCTGCTGTATTTCAGAAGTAAGGTCAAGCCTAAATAAAGTTTAAGTATATGAACACAATTTACATTACAGCTTAGTCATTAAGTCTACCAAGTTACAGCCTAACTGGCACCAAAATAAAATAAAAAAAAATTAAATAAAAAATCAAAATGTGGATAAAACAGTCATAATAAAACCACATCCGGTTAATAACTTTGAAAACTAATGCTAACTCCTAGCACAATGGAAAAGTCTTCATAAACACAATAAAGCAGTAATGTAATTTACTTTTAGCTCCTTTTCAAAACATTACTCTCGGCCCACAATCACATTCAGATTACAAATTTCTTTTTGTAGTTTTCCTCTAGCTGTGGGAATAAAATAAACCACTTAGATGACAGTAAAGTGTCTGTAAAATATATAACAGCAATAACTCCTGGTGGAAATGTGGCAGATATTTATACAAGAGCTAAAGTATGAAGCATTGTAAAAAAGGCTAACATGAAGGGTGTTTATTTTTAGAGGCCTCTTCTGGATGAAATCATATGGTTGTGAGGAAGCCTTTTGTAAGAACCCTTGTTTCACAGGTTTATTCTTATATTCAATGTGAGGTGTCAAGTGCTAAGTGCTAGGTGAAGACTTAACAGCCCCAAGCCATAAGCATAAAAGGTCACTTTTACAATTTGTTTTGAGAACGTTGCTTTAGTTAATTATTTGTGAGAGAAAGATTTGTACTTCTGCTGGAGTAGCATGAGAAATCCAAAAAACAGGCTTAATCTTGTACAACTTCAACCAGGGTATTTAATTGGGCTTTCTTAAGCCATTATATTAAGGAAATTACATTCCTTGGCCTAAAGGTAGAATGATTCATTCTTTGTTACAGTTTGTGCTGCTTTAACTCACCATCTCGACTATGTTTTGGCTATTATTATTTTATTTATTTTTTATTTGTATTTTGTGGAGAAGGCCCTGAATATCTGTCAAAAGTTTGACTTGAAATATGTGTTCCTTGATAGAGCATTAAAATACTTCACTAAAAAGTGGAAAGTTATTGAAAAACATTTCTTGTTAGAGAAATGTGAAGGTTTTATATTTGTTAAGGTGAAAGGAAAGAATGCACTTTCCTAAGTCAAAACTCCAAATCTTAAAATGGTTCTACCTTTTACACACTAACATACATCTCCATTTCTCAAAAAAAGGATAAAGTTCCCTGGCAGTGAAAGTTCTGCGATAACGATTGCAGTCATGAAAAAACCCTTAAATTCTCTGTCTCTGCTTGATTATTATTGGAAGATTTTCCTTTTGGGCTAATATTTTCAATGTTTGATCTCAACTTTGGTATTTTTCCTTGCAGAGAAGTGTAGAAAAATACATAAAAATAACAATTCAGCCAATTCTAAATGACAGTATTTTAAATAATTTTTATCCTCATGTTCAATATTTGTTATGCTTGAGCAACCTAAAAAAGCTGAACAGCATATTTGAAATGATGAAAACCTTGTCTTTTTGACTCATAGGAACTCACCTAATAAGAATGGTTGTGCTGTGCAACTCTACTGGCATCTAGTTTTACATCTTCCTTTATGTTTACGTAATGAGTGGGAGGGAATTGAAAGGGCAAGGGTCAGTCTGGATTCTACTGAACCCAAGACATGGGTGGCAAGGAGGTGGCAGGAATTGTTATTTCTTCATCTGTATTGCTCGGGGTACAATATCAAGTAAATTTTAGTCTAGTGAATGAAAGAAGAATTACCTTTTGCAGGAGGAAATGCATATCTTTAAAAGCTGACAATGAATTGACAAATTTAAACCACAGTATGACTGTCCAGTTGTTCTTTGAGCATGCTGAAACAATATTTAATGTAGCAATAATAGGACTGAAGGATAGGATAGGATAGGAGTCCTGGGAATAACATTAAACTGCATCCTCCACTGCCTTGTGGACATTTCTTGGTTGAAGAAAGGCTAAGAGACCTCCACTCTGACAGAAAAGGCGCTCATGATGAAGTGACAGGTAGTTAGCTTTATTCAGGTTGCTCTCTGGCAGAAGCTACAACCTCTGTGGGTGTGTCTAGATGAGATGCAGTAACTCATCACTACTGTGCAGTAAGCATCAACAGGCAACTGTGCTGGGATTGGTACTTGCTTATTCAAGTACTAAATGACTGCACACTAGCAACTGTGCAGCAGGCATCTCGTGTAAAAATACCATGTCACTGAATGTCTAGACTCATTCTGACCTTTGGATTTTGGCTCAGTGGTCTAAAAGGGGGACAACAGGTCTATAGCAGCCTCCACCCCTCCAAAACTCTGCCTAGGCGTATGTACTGGAGGTCTTGGCAAGATGGTTGCAGAGTTCCAAGAGCGGTATAAAGGCGCCGGCATGCTTGCCTCACATGAGGGTGACCCTAGAAGAGGTGGGTCAAACAAGCCTTGCTTCACTACTTACATCCTGACTCAACTGATTTTATAACATAATTGCTTGCTGGAACATATAGACTTCGACCTCTGGATATGACTTTGATCTGGATTCAGATCTGAGGAAAATGGCTGTGTTGAATAATGAGCTTGCATGTTTCAGAACTGATATTGCAGCTCTTTTGTAAACATGGTTCTCAGATACAGGCTTCATAAAGGAGAAGGACTACACCATGGTGTAGGTTTGGCATGGCAAACCTGAAGGAGCAAGGAGAAAGTATGGTATAGGTTTTGCCATCAGAAATTAACTTATATCATCACATGAAGCTTCGACTGCAATGTCCATATGTACCACACCACCTCAAGTTAGACTACAGGAGGGATTCATCAACCTTGTCAGCATCTATGCTCCAACTCTGCAGGCTAGTGATGAGGAAAAGGACAGCTTCGATCAATAGCTGGAAGAAAGTGATCCTTTCAAAGTAGAGACTGCAACACAGACCACTTCCCCGTCTGCTGCAAAGTGAAATTTCAAGCTAAGAAGATCCACCACAATAAACCTGCCAGACAGCCTCATAATGACTTGTGCCAAATCAATTATCCTATCAAATATGGCTTTTCAATGAAGTAGTAGCGAAGTCAGCTGGAATGAATGAAATTACATGACATGCATGGGACAAGCATGTACAATGCGGCAATCAAGAGTTTTGGAAAGAGTACTGAGAAAAATGCCAACTAGTTTGTAGACCATTCAGAAGTACTGCTGCCACTCACTGAGAGAAAACTCACTGCCCTAACCACCTACAAGTCTGCTCCTAATACAGAATCACTCAACAGTCTAAGGGAAGCTCATAACCAGCTTCCAAGAGGTGTGCTCAAGAATTTTGGCTGGGTTTTTGTGACACCATTCAACAAGAGGCTGATGCAAGTGACAATAGACAGTTATCTGAGGGTGTTAGAAAGGCCATTGGGCCAACGAAGTACCCCAAGACAGCTCTGTTGAAAGACCTGGATGGTAATATCATGACTGATAAGGGGAAGCAACTGAAGAGGCAGTTTGAGCACTATGGAACGATATACTCAAGGGAGTAGGTAGTAGACTAACATGCTAGACAAATTGCCTGGTTTTGAAGATACAACTTTGCTGGATGCTAAACCTACATTAAAGGAACTTGAACAATGCATCAAAAAGATTCCCAATAACAAAGCTTCAGGATCTGACTGTTTACCAATTATATACCACTGGTAACCTATTTGATCAAGTTCCTTGTCAAATACTATTCATATGGTGCAGCACAGTGGTGCACTGTAGAGGAGTTTTTCTTATGAACTGAGCATAGAAAATGTATTAATTTGGATACCCAAAAAGTTACATAAATTTTAAGTTAGGCCAATGTAAATCAAATGCCCTGATGAATAAAGCCCTGGATGTTCACATTACTATGCATGTTATGGGGAATGTTTCCTTTTAGTAATATCCATTCATTACACCTTTTCACTATGTTAAAAGTTCTTCCCACCGAATTTAACTAATTGTTTAATTCCTTGATGCAAGAAATTAAGATTTCGGTAAATAAGATGCATTTCTAAAGCTAAAAAAAATGCCAGAATATTTTGAAAAACAATAGATTATTGAATATTGCATTGCAAGTCTCCTTTAAAGCTAATGGCTTGATTTTCAAGGCTGAGTAACTGCAACTAACATCAGTTTCAAAGCGTGCTTGGTAAGTACGTTGCATCTCTGGAAGTCGAGCCAAAATATTTGTAATTATATGAAATCTTATCAGTCTGTGAAGTTGGGCACATAACAGAATCATCATATCTCTAACAGTTCTTTACAAAATGATACCTCTCTGATGATCTTACTTGCTTTAAATGATGTTTACACATCTCTGTCCTGTTCTTATCAACTTTGCAACGGCTCAGAATGAGCCAAATCCAATATACATCCATGCAAAGTCAAGTCCAAGTATATTAGCTTAATACAGGTAAGTCATACAAGTGATGGGAAAAGAAGCAATACCCTAATTATGGAACGGTAACTGAGATCTTTCCACCACACCTAAAAACTTCTTTTGTTATGGTAAGGACCATTACTCTCCCCCACCTATTATCAAATTACTCCCATTATAGTTGCATACACCCAACAGTATTTGATGGAAAGTTGCACTGAATATTTTAAATTTTTTTTAAAGGAAAAAAACCCAAGAATTATTACAGGAAATTTTACTGAAATAAAAATAAACTAGTTGCAAGTGCAGGTAACTGAAAACTCAACATGATTACTACTTTGGAACTATGTAGCTAACTTCTTGGTTCAGTGTTATAAATGGGGAAAAAAAAATAAAGAAATCACCATGTCAACCTGAAAAGAAAAAGTCAGTTTTTCTCAGTTAAATAAATAAAATAAACCATGAAAAAAAAAATCAGGTAAAATACACTATTTGCAATAACTACCTTACTTAAAAAACCTAAAATTGTTTTTAACTTCACAATACTAACTTCTATTCCTGTACATTCAGATACAAAAGTAGCTTCACTAAAACCTCTGCAAGTCTACAGGTTTTGTCTTAAGCAGTCTATTGATACAAAAGAAGCAACCCAGCAAAAAAGGACATTTAAGTTAGCTAAATCACCACCACATTCCAAATAGACTGTGCAAGCATTAAGTAGAGAAGCTGTTGCTTCGTAACCAAAAAAGGATGAAAACCAAACATTTTATGAAATAGAAAAAAATGACAAGCAACATGACTAATTTTAAATGTAAAAGTGGGAATATAAAAATAACTCAAACAAAATGAAAACTATACTAAAGATATGGGTATCCTTTTATATTTATAACATTAAGAAATGAAATCTGCAATGAATTAAAGTAGATAACGGTATGCTCAGTGAGATATGGGGAAGTTGCCATTTTTAATTTAAACAGTAGAATGCCACCTTTAAAAAGTAGTACATGCATGTTCTTTTTTTCCTGCAACATATTGATCACATTTTTGAAACACTGGTTGGGGAAGGGCCATGACTCAAGGGGGTACATTTTCAGCACTATATACTGCAGATTTGAGGCTCAATTCCATTTAACAGTAATTGGAGTTGTAGTACAATCTGAATAGCACTGGCTAAAAAAATGTACCGAGGAGTCGTAAGTCTAGCTGCCAAATGTAAATAGTGAGGGAGCAGCTTGAGCCCCTGTAGACTTTACACCTACAGAATGTTCTACCACAAGGTCTCCATTGCCAAAAACACCATTAGGCTTTCAAGCATTAGGAGAGCTACTCGTGTTATTATCACCATACTGTTGTAAATGACTAAATCTATTATTTTATTGTAAATGAATGGATCTGCTAGTAAGAAACAATACAGAATTCATCAACTACAACTAAGACTCAAAGCAACCTAACTACCATATGTGGTTCAGTGTATACTTTGATTTACTGAAACCATTTTCAATTTTTTGCATATGTTTTAATGTTGTTTTACTATATATAAAACCACCAGTCCTTAGAATTGTACATGTGCTTGCACAAACTATGTAAACTATCAGCATCTCTCTGCATAAGCAAACTATTGCAACTCCCTAGAGAATTTGGAAGTCACTTACTGTGACTTCCAAATTCTTATCCTGAATTACATTTTATATACCATACAAAGATACTGTTATGTTACTCTTTTTATTCCAGGTGCCAAAAAGGACAAGCTTGTTGCCAACCATTTGCTTTCACTATTTCTTTTGTAAGACAAGCAATCTAAAAAAAGATTGTATACTAATAAATAAGGGACAGTTGGCTTAGCTGAGAAGTATGGTACCTACATATGGATTTTTTTTTTGGTATAGATTGCTATAATTTTTTTATTTTTAATCAGTAATGTTCTCTGAATGCTGGCTTACTGCAGATGACCAGCAACAAACAGGAGACCCATTTCAAGTATCTAACCAATGACATTCATGGATATGCTCCTTGAATTCAGCATTCTGGAACAGAGAATACAAATATCTTCAAGTTCTTTTACACAGTCCTTGTGGAAATCTCTATCCCAATACAGCTTTTAAAGAGGATCAACATAGCTCTCCAGAGGCAACACGCTAATGTTCAAAACAGTTACAAAATAGTAGTCTTTATGCTTCATATGCTTTATGCCTCTGCACGGGCCTACTTATTATGGCATCCTTTCTTCTGTAAGAGATGGTGAAAATTGTAGCCTATGGTATAGATGGTTTGCACTGTCTAATGTGACTGAATAGTCCAAACTGAGATTTGCATGATCTGTGGCAGTAGTTGCAAATATGTGCATCATGGTTGGGTGGTTCGGAAACTGCTTGCTTCCTACAGATTCTTTTCTCTTCAAGCTCTTGGAGCCAATTTCTGTCATGCCCTGGTGGAGATGATGATGCCACTTGTTCCAATCACTTGTCAAGGTTTCCCATTGGCCAGGATCAATTCTAAATATCTCACTTACATGTGTATTTATGGTAAAGCTTGGGGTGTCCTATTGTTCGTGTTCCCTCCGATAACTCCCTGTATAGCATATCCTTGGGTATACGTCTTCCAATCTATTAAGAGGGTCTAGCCAGCACAGTCTCTGTCTGAATAGGACTGTCACACTTGGAAAACTGGTTCTTTGTAGAAGCTCTGCATTGGTAACTTTATGTTGCCATTTGATGTTAAGTGTGCAGCGTAAACAGTGTAGATGGAAGCTGTTTAACCTTTTTTCTTGATGTGCACAAGTTGTCCATGTTTCCCTACCATATGTGAGGGTACTGAATATGTAAGCTTTCTACAATAGTATTTTGGTCTTGATGGTAAACTTTAAGTTGTCCCATGCTCTTTTGGTTAGTCTGCTGAAGGTGCTGGTGGACTTTCTGATGTGAACACTAAGTTCTTCATCCAGTGAGAGGCTGGTGGTCACTGTAGAACCTAGGTAGCCAAACTTTTGGACTACTTTAACCTGGTTCTAATTAAGGGTGATTGATGGATCTTTTGGAACTCTCCAATCCAGTATAACTGTTTTATTTATTCTGATAGTGAGAGCAAATGCCTGACAAACTCTTGAAAGGCAATCCATGAGTTCTTATAGTAGGTCTTCATAGTCGGCTATACAGGCAGCATCATCAGTAAATAGAAGCTTCCTGATGAGCACTTTTCTAACTTCAGTCTTTGCCTTGAGTTGTGACAGGTTGAAGAGCTTACCATCTAATCTTATCTATACACTCTACCTTCCATGTTCTTAAATGCACAGTTTAGGAGTAATGAGATTCCAAACAGTGTAGGGGCAAGAACACATCCTTGCTTCACTCCACTTTTCATCTCAAAGCTGTCCAAAGTGGACCCAACAAACTGGACACTTGCTTTCATTTTGTTGTGGAAGGAATGTATAAGACTTAACAGGATTGGGGGGTATCCTGTCTTTTCTAGGACTGCAAATAGGCCTGCTCTGCTGCTGGTGTCAAATGCTTTGCATGGGCCTACTACAAGAGACTATATAACTGTGAGAATTCACAAAAGGTGTACTTGATAGTTGACACAAAATATGGATCACACTGGATTTTCAACTTCCCTTGGATCAGGATAGCTTAAGCTCAAAATGGAACTAAGTATCCTGATGTTACAGGAGATAACCTAGAAACCCCTCATAAAGTATGCATAAATCTCAAAACAGGCCCCTGAAGGAGAAACAGAAGGTTGCATTAAGGAAAAGGACAATTCTGCCACAGATAATGGGACAGGAGACAACCCTCCTTAGATCGAAAAAGCCCCAATATCTTCTGATCCTCTACAGTACCAGAAGGAAAGATTTGCCCATGCCTTTTGTTCTTAGCAGCAGCCGCAAACTCTTTACAGTTGCACATAATCATGGTAGCAGTGGTCTAGGAATACGAGTTGTTGAACCAGATGGCTTCATTTACAGTATTTCTTCACAGTTCTGGAGATCTTAGAAGGAACTCATCTGTACCATGACTTGATCCTAAAAGAGTGCCCAGGAATTCTAACTTCAGAGCTAGATTTTGGAAGCAAAAAAGGATGCTCAACTCCCCCTAACCCACACATTTGCGTTTTCACAGACCTGTATTTTGCATATTGGCTTTTATTCTACCCAGGAGAGCATATAAAACACTAACAGACTCCCTCCATGCCTGAAAAAGGGTGTTTGTGCCCAAAAGCTTACAAAGAACAATTGTTCCAAGTATTTAGTTGGCACAGAAAAAGATACCACTACCCAAAGAACCTCCAAGATGAATACTTTTTCAAAAAGGACTCAATTACTGATTTGTAACAATCATTAAAGCAGCACGGAAAACATTATTCTTAAGCTCATCTCAGCTTGCCACAAATGGATTTTAATGAATTAAAAAATTACCATATTTACTTGACTATAAGATGAGCTGATTATAAGATGACCCCCCAAATCATTAGATTCTACATATGGAAAATCTAGAAATTTGCTATTATTTCCCAGGTATAAGATCTCATTATTAGAAGTCTGCTTTGAATTCGTCTCCTTCCTACTGCTACAGCAGAAAAAATAAATTTGGGAGGTCAGGCAGCCCTTGTCCTCTATTTCCCACCCAAGTGCTCTCCCCTGCAACCCCTTCCACTCCCCCTCCCTCCCCCGCCCCAGCTCCCTTACTGTTTGACTCAGCGTTCCCGAAGCACATGGAAGCGTGGGGCAAATTTGAAAATACTGACCTTCAAATTAAACACAGCTGTAGTAATTTGCATATAGTATCAACTGAGTTCATTCATTCAGAATTACTGCATGTTACCTTTTTTGAAACTGCTGCAAGTTTTAGCACAGGTGCTCTACTAACACACTTTTAAGCAGAACTTTGGTACCTACTCATATATAGTACAAACTATGCATGATATTCAAAGCTGAAAGGTTCGTGATTTACCATACAGTTCATTGGGCTGGGGTCCATCAGAGTCAACAGCATTTCAAGCCACAGCTCAGCACTACTTAGTATGTGTATGTACTCCAGATACTCTACCCCAAAGGATCCATGTGCTAATTAGCCCCCACTCATGACTGGAACCAGGTATTCTCATTATAAGTCTTGATGTGCTGCAAAAATATATATGAACATGAGGCACAGGGCAACCTGGTCCTGCTTCAACTCATAGAGGTCAGGGCCCCACTAATCATATACAATCATTTATAACAGGCTGACAGTATTCTGGGTGAGCTGTTTGGGTCCCTGTTTGGTGATGTTTACCAGACTTTTAAGGCTGGTGAAGAAAGAGGAATCACTGAAAATTGGAAAGAAAGGCACAGTTGAGTTGTGAAATTGAAGAGGAAGTTGAAATGTATTAAATGCAGTGGCTCCCCATGACTTGAAAAAAGCTGGTGCAGAAGCAACTGAGCTTAATGGGCACTACCATATATCTTTTCCAGATAGGTACTACTAATTTATCCTTGTGGTATCTTACCAGCAGCACTGAATCCCTGATCAATTCCTTAAAGGCACAGAAAGGGATTGATAGAGCATCAGGGTGTAAGGAGTTTAGGAGGGAGACCCGGAAGTCAAAACAATGGATGTGGTGGTGAGTAAGCATGAGGGGAAAAATGCTGAAGAGCAGAAATGAATATCAGGAGAAAGATGGAGCGTGGATGAAGGTGGAGAAGAAAGGAAGAAAAAAGTTGACAGTGAGAGCAATGGTGGAAGAAGCAATGAAAGTGACCATGCAAAAGGAAGAAAAGAGTGGATAAGAGTGGAAGACAGAGCAGGAGCAACAAGAGAAGGTATGTTGGGCAAGGAGCAGAAGGCAGGAGCACAATGGCAGGTTGGCCCACAGGATTGACACAGCAGGAAAACATGGAAGAGGCACTGACAGAAGCTAGAGAGGAGCGGAGGCAGCGTATAAAGACATGCATTTAAGTGAATAAAGTAAATATTCAGCAAGACGCTAATCTTTAGAAAATGAAACAATTCTATACTGAACAAACCTCCTCCAACAACCTCAGTGTTGCATAGGAAGAACTTACACCAGGGGTGGGGGAGGCACAGGAAAAGGTATGGCGTGGACTTTTGCAGATTTACTCAAATATTGGATACCAAGACACAGGCCTGCACTCACTGCTGTGAAATAGATTATATAGTCACATGATAGGCCACAGGACTGTTCTAGTGGGTCACTGAAGAAAGGAGGTAATGAAGGAGAATCTTCTGATACTGACAAGCCTTTGTTCTATGCCATGAAACATATGTAAAATTAACTATTTTTATAATAACTGATATCTTCATAGCTCTCCTTAAGTCAACAGAATGAAGATTTTTATCTATGTCATTACTAGGATTAGGACAAAAAGAAGATATTGTTAGCTCCTGAATTAGACATAAATCTGAATAATCTTTTAGGAGAAATTCCAGCTGCTTTTATCAGCAGGAAATAAGAACACTCCAAAAATGGATAAAAGCCAGAAAGAAATTAGGCATGCAAAACCATACTGATATTACAAATGGAATAGGAGTTTATTATAATAGACTTAATAACAGAGTGGGGCCAAATTACTCTGACTTTGTGCCAGGCTCTGACAAAAGCAGAGTCCCTCTCTACTTTTGAAAGAGCAGAGTCTTGGCAACAGAAATTTGTGGGAAGGGCCAGTAACCAAAATGCTGCAAAATGGCTCAGGAGCACCTTAAATGCGATTGGTGGTGACCAGTACAAGGAGACATAGCCAGGGGAAAAGCTGGATGTGTTAATTCATCAAATCCTGATTCAGCTTATCATGATAAGGATCCATTCACAGCCTCTCCATCCACAGGGGAGACTCAAGTTGCTCTGCTCCGCTGAGGATTACAGTGGAAACAATCCTTTCTCTAGCATCCAGTAGGTTCCATTATGAACTACCTAGCATGCTGCTCCCAAAGTAGATCTGCTACTCTAGCACCTTACCTACACTTTACTCTGATACAGATTTTCACTGTAACACACAGCTTCTATTCAGATTAACTGATATAAATTTACACAGCTTCTAGGTGTTGCAATCCTATTCCATCAAGGTATTGATGTTTCTTAGGTATCCCCATTTTGGCCTGAAAAAGTCTCTAAGATTTAGTTTAGATTATGCTCATTAGTGATCCAGTACAGTCACCCAGGCATGCAACTCCAGTTATACCATGCTGTGATCCAGTTCTGTTGGGGAAAGTGCCAACATTCTGCATGTGTCTCTGCATTCTTTGCTGAGGAAAAACCAACATGCAGTGGCACCTGTTCAGTGCCCAGCAGATTAGTGGTTAAGGCACTTGCCTAGGAAATTGGAAACCCAAATTCTTGGCCACCTCAGCTGCAGTGAGGTTTATCCAATGCCCCCTGCTTGCATGGAGAGGGTGTAAAAGTACTAGACTGTAGATTAAGGCAGGTTCAGAGCATTCTTCACTCCTTTTGCTTAAGGCAGGCCATCCATTGAAGACAGAAAACAAATAACCAGAAGAACATGGTCCCCTGCCTTGGATGAACTGCCTATTGGCTCCATCCTACTTGCTGCCCCGGCTCTGTGGCCATACATTATGGCCCTGGGCCCCAAGCATCGTGTAGGCTGGGCAGCAGCCCGGGCCTTGCCCAACTCCCTCCCTCCCTTACTATGGGAGCCTCAATGACCTTAACTTACCTGCAGGAGCTACTCTCCAGGCTGCCTGGCAGTCATGTGTATGTGTACGTGCACATATGCACATGGCACCCCCTGCCTGACTGCCTTCCTCCTGATTCCCTCAGCCCCTAGGAGGCTGGAACTCTTCCAGCCTGCAAGGGGAAACCCGCTGTTTCCTGTGTTTTTCTCCTTCAAAGGAAAAAAATCTGTGTCTTTTTTCTTTTAAAGGAGTAAATCCCTGTGTTACCACATTTTTCCATGGCGAACAGAAAACCTGGATCCCTGGTTATCACAAATCAGAGGAGGGGGCAAACATTTCACTGCTCTGTGGCTCATCATTTTTTCAACTGGTAGAAATCAGCGTTTGGAAGAAAAAAACAGTTTTATTTTCTCTGATTCTGGGGTTGCTGTTCCAGGGGTTTGGAAATATAATACTGGAGGTCAGGCTGGTAGGGACTTCCAAAGACTAACTTTGAAAGTCTGTTATTCCTTTTCAATGACAACTGAAGGATGATTTCTATAAGGTAAGTGGATGGCATTACCAAAGTGGTGTGATTAAACCACAGCATCCACAAAAACTGGAGTAGGGTAGTTTTAGTATTCTTTTTTTCCTTTGGAAAGGTCAGAGATCAAAGTTATTATGGAAAAGAGACAAGACAACCAAAGATACCACAGTGAAGCAATACAGATCATTTGATGTTAGATGATGAGATTAAAATAGAAATAATTGTAGTTAGATTCCTATATACAACCAAAGTAGTAGTGTTAAAAAAGCCAAGATGGCTACTTACAGATCTGCAGAAACTGATGGAGAAAAGAAGGTAAGATAGAAGCTTTTGAAGCTGGAATTTAACTTACACGAAGAAAAAAAGAGCCAATGGATTTAATGCAGACCTTTCTGGAGAAGGTAATAAAGTACTAATCAGTGATCTATGTAGTGCAAGATAATAAGGAAAAAAAGGCTGTCACGTGAAGAACAGAACTCCAAAACATACATTTTATTACCAAAAGCAGGGCAGATAGCAATAAGATGCAGTAAGATAATTAATAATAATGCATATTTCATAGATGCTAGCTGGAATCAATTTATAGAGCCATAAGACAACATAATTCTTCAATACCAGACACTAAGAGAAATGGAAAACTTAAAGCCTACACAGGAAAAACAATGAAGGTGTATTTTGGGAGAACTGACTGAAGGGAAAAACGGGACATATGCAAGAGGATCTGAGTTTTAGACTGATGCTCATCACTACAGTATGTGATTTGATTCTAGAGGTGTACAGAAAACTACAGAAAGACACTGGTCTTGAGAAGCCAAACTAGCAAAGGGAGACAGACATGTCACTACTCAGCTGATGGCAGGAAATCAATGGAGACTGAAGTAAAAAGCCAAACCAGATCACTGACGGGTAGAATTTGGCTTTCAAAAGACTAGTGGAGAGTATATTATCTGCTAGATCTAGTACAGCATAGCCATAAGAAAAATGCATTTAAATGAAGCAGAATTATATGTCACTGGCTGGCTAAGGAATACAAACCAAAGAGGTCCAGACTGAGGTCAACACAATAATGCATAAAACCCATAGCTTATTTCCTTGTCAAAATGCCTACTACGAGTATTTCTGAAACACTGAATTCAGAAATAATGGCACCTTCAAAACACTTAAAGCAAGCTTGTTTGAATACCTTTTGAAGAATTTGCTTTTCCCAAAAATATGCACATTTTAAAACCTTACATCATGCCATATCAGTACCTTGTCTGAATGCACAGAAATACTTCAAATAAACTTCACAAAAACTTGCTATGTGAAATTCTGGGGGAGGGAGAGTAAGGTGTGGGGGAACCAAATTTATTATAAAATTACATAAAAAATAAAGTTTCTGAAGAGGGGAAAAAAGCTAAAAACACTGGAAAGTAAAAATAGCATTTGGTTTGTTGAATGATATGCAAACCACGTCTGAAATGCTTACACATTAGGTCTTAAAACCACACACTTAGGAAATGCAAACATACAGTATGGGTTCTGAAACGAACAACATACTGAAGTCTGGTGTCAATTTAAATGCATTGAACACCAGAAAAATGCCCCCAACAAAGGCTTCAAACTTGTACAGCACATTTCCACTCAACCCAACTAGATTGCCTGTCACATCTGACATGGCTCATCAAAAGTTATCCTTCACTGCTCATGGGCAACATGGAGGGTCAAAAGACCAAATACAATGGTCCAACCCATCCCAATTTTTTTCCTTCAGAGCAGCAGATATTGAACTCTAAAATGACAAGACAGAGCAGGTTGAAACAGCTGCCAAAGAAACAGAAGCTGTCCAAAGCTGCTGATCTGAAGGAGAAAAACTAGCCTATCTGTGCATGTCATGGCTGGGGATCACATACTGACAGTCTAACACAAAAGGAAGTAAAAAGCCCAGAAATTTGAAAGGTCCTTCGTAAAACATTTTCACCGTAAAAAGCATATGCACTGTGTAATTTAAAACATACAAGTAACAAAGGGCAAAAAAAAACAACCCCAAACAACGCCCCCCAAAACAGTTCTACTCTATAAATCTTTCTACTAAGGAGGTTTTTCAATCTTTAAAAAAAAATCTTAAATTTCTAAGATGTAACTTTTGTTAAAAAAAAGCCCAGCTATGGACAACATAAAACCACAGCAGTAAGGAATTAAAGCTTTTAACATACCTTTGTAATTAACTTATCATTCTTTACAAACATTTTTGGTCCAAAAATTTACCTTACCAATTCACAAGAGGGAAGATATATAATGATAAATGCTGACCATGAAAAAATAATTAGTTAAAATAGGTAGCAAGTATTATATTAGTTAAAACCTTGCTAAATATAATTCCAGTAACTCAGTTAAATAGACTATTATTTTCTTGACTTTTTGGTATTTCTGTGTTTATCTCAGCAAAGTTGATTTGCATTCATGAATATGCACTTGAGGCTTTTAAATAGACCCACCTTTTTTTAAAAGCACCTCTTTCAATAGCTTAACACCGTTTTCCCAAAACTCTGTATTGTGCTGACAAGATTGAGTTCCATCTCAGTTAAAAAAAAAAAAAAAAAATTCTATGGTGTAAATTATCCAAAGTCATTTTTCCTAAGGGTGAGGGTGTAACGTGTATCTATTGGTAAACCTTTTAATTGCCTAGGAAAGAAATGGAAAGGGAAAATTATGCAAAGAGCTTTAATTTGATTCTTGGTGGGGAAAAAAATCTAGTGACTATAGTTCATGACTGGATATTATAGCTATTTCAAAATGATGCTTTTGCTTAAAGTTTTCAGAGGCAGACTGTGCCCACAATCTGGGTCTCTGATTGTATGGTATGGTATACTATAGAATGGTATAATCCATTATTCTCTCTGGGTGGGGTTGCAACCTGTAACAGAACAGAAGTTCAGTGCACATAAATCAGACTTTCAAAATGGCTGAAACTGGTTTAAGATAAACCTGGCTGAATGTAATATCAGACTTAACTGATTTGGGTCAAACAGGTTTATGAAACTTCTGTCCCAGACCCCTTCCTGGTTCAAGTTAAAGCAGAGTTTCCCAGCATCCCAGCATGTTTGCCAGCCTTGTGCTGTGCTGTGCAGTCTGCTTCAGCAGAGAAGGGTTGTGGGGGGGAGGGACTGCCCCCCTCTCCCCCAGAAAACCCCAGCTGGGGTCTGAGGCCAAGGAGAGGGAGGTTAAACCCCACTTCCCATGAGTACAGAACTGCCCCACCCTGCTCAACTTACTGTTGGCTACAACTGTGAACGACAAATCCCAGAGGCACCTGGCAGCAGGAAGAGAAAGTGATGAGCAACCCTTCAGTGTACTGCTGTTGTGATTCTGGACTGCAAATCACAGAGACCTCATGGGCAGCAGGAAGAGGAAGGAAAAAAAAAACCAGCCCATACCTTCTCCCAGCTTCTGGCCTCAGTCACTGCAGGTGTGTGGCTGTTCACTTGTTTGTTAGTTTAATCTCTGCAGTTTAAACTAATTTGGAAAGACTGAATTGATTCAGCCTCAGGCTTTTTGACAATCAGTACTTAGCCATAAACCAGTATAAGTGATCAGAAACTGGTTCAAATCTGTAACACAACAGAAGTTTAGTGCACACAATTTGCTTTCAAAATGGCTGAAACCAGTTTAAGATAAGCCTGGATGGATATAGTATCACACTTAACTGATTTAGGTTAAATCAGTTTATTGAACTGCTGTCCCAGATCCAGGGCTTTTCCGGGGGGAACTGGGGCAACTGTCCTGGGTCCCACAGAACCGGGAGGAGCAGGCGTAACAACTCCATGCTGCTGCCAGATTCACGCCTGGCTGCTCGGACCCCCTCTCCCCTGAATCTGCCACTGGCTTCCTCATGTCTGGAGGCAGGGCCCTGTACCCTGCTTGGGCTGCCTCTGCCCAGATCCCTTCTGGATTCAAGTTAATTCACGGTCTCCCAGCAACCCAGGATGCTTTGCATTTCCCCCACAAACCCTTCCTTGTAGAGTCTGTGAGCTAGAATTGGCCCAAGCTGTCTACTGCAGCCAAGCAGGGAAGTGTACTGTAGCACCTCCTGGCTTCTGGCCTGGGCCACTGCAGACATGTGGCTGTACTTCCAGAATCAAAAGCAAGTATCTGTTCACTTGCCTATCAATTCAATTAACGCATTGTAGACTAACTTGCAGAGATTGAATTGATTCAGACTCGGGCTTTTTGACTCCCTGTACATAGCCCTGGAGTCAGATTCTTTAACAGTACTGGGATTTGGGACAGGCTGGAAACTACTATGCTCCCTTATCTTTTTTTTGGAAGGAAAAAGGCAAAAGAAACAGCAGCAAACCATCTATCTGCAGGTTTTGGAGGGAGAATGTCATCTTATTTTTCCATCACCCAGCAACATATAACCCTGGAGAGACACCCTAGCACATAATTTAGTACTGATAAAGCTATGTATTATATTGCATGGACTTTGGTTTTTTTCAGGTTGGTTAGTCTGTACATTTTAGAGAGTGATAATAATAGCAATCATAATACTGTATGCGTTTACATATATAAATAAGTATTAACTGTTGAATTCAAGATTAAATTTGAAATGTGAGTATTTGTTTTCCATCCTATTGGGATGACCAGGGAGCACATTTTATGTTATACATCTGTTGGAATCTTTTCCTAGCTTTTATATGCACATAAATAATGGAGTTAAACATGTATATTTTAAAGATTAGATCCTGATAAATAAAAAAGTATTTCCAAAAATAAACAAGATAGGTGAAATATTTTGGTATCTTACTCATTTTTAATCACTGAGATTATGGTTTTTATCCTTTTTTACCTTAATCATAATAATATACTTCAATGAATGACAAAATCTAAGTTAATATTTAGCTAAGTACTTCAGGAAGAAAACCTGAATTCATACTAATGGTATTACATAGACTATTTGTACATTTGCTCTTTTGCCAATGATATATATTTATATTTGGCAAAACACAAGAACAAATGTGGTCCAAATAGACTAGAAGATGGTATATATGCAGGTTACACACAGATATACATACACATCCTGATTTTGCCCATTAATCTAAAACGGGTTGGCAACCTGCTGCCCATGAGCCACATCTGGCTTGTGGAACATTTTGATCCATCCTGGAGACCTGGGGCTTCAGTGGTATTTGGCTGCAAGGGACACCTGTAAGCATTTATTCTGCTGAGGGGACAGGCAGTATCGGTAGGGTCCTAGCACCTGCCAGTCCCTCTCCAATCTGGGGTGAGTCCTTCCGGGGTGCAGCTGGAAAGATTACTTACCACTACTATAAATCCAAGTTTTCTTCCTGAAGTACTTAGTTTCTGCTCCAATTTTGTAATTAGCTGTGATTATATAAATTATTGCAGTTCTTTTAAAACTATAGCTAGATCTACAAAAATACTACAGCAAACCAAAGTGAACTTTCCACATTCTGTGTGTGGAAATATACATATATGTGGCAAAAGAGCAGATGTGGTCCAAATAGACTGGAAGATGTTATATATGTGTATACACAGGTATACACAGACATCTACATGCATCTCGAGATATATTTGTAATAAACCATAAAGCTCAACTGGATTCTCAACAACGTGCGTACATGCAATCATTATCTTCCTTCACAGGAGGTCAGAAAAATAAACAAACTCAACTCATCTTCTAGCACTGTCTGTTCTCCCATAAATAATACCAAATGTTCTTCTGTAAATTTGTGTTTATGTATTTATAGAATTTAATACCATGTATTTAATTTGACTTGTGAACACAATATTCATTAAGAAATATAACTTATAGCTCTCTGGTAATTCTAGACATTACAGAAGACCTTAATTCTCAGTTTTAAAAAAATCTAATCTCCTGGAAATCTGTTCTTTTATTTGCCTTTTAAAATTGTTTCTCACCCAAGTCCCCGCCCCTTGAACCTTTTCGTTGCCCTCTCTTTGGGTTATAGAATGATTATCTGGCAGTTCTAAGTTCCTGACTGCTCATTGATGATAGTTTTGACTGAAAAACCTGACCCTCTAGCTTTGTTTCATTTCAGCATGCTGACACTCTCGTTGTATTCATGATCTGCAATTTAATTCAAGTGCACTTAAGTTCTAGCAAACACATACCTGCCAAGAACACTATGTTGTGTATTAGGCTCCATTTGAGGAGGAAGAGATGGGTAAATATCACTGCTGCAGCAAGCATGAGAGGATAACCTGCCCACACATACGCCATCCCAATTAGCCAAGGCAAAAAAAAGCTTCTACTCCCTGATGATTTGAAGGAAGTCTTCCTTATACTCCTTATGATCCAACTTGGTCTGAATCCTCTGTACCGTGTTGCAGGAAGAACACTATTTATACAGCTAAAAATATAATCATTTAAAGAAAATGAAACATACTGAATGCTCTAAATGAACACATAAGTTGTACAGCAGGATTTTTTGTGACTATGAACAGTACACGTTCAGCTGATTTCTCTCTTCATTTTCAAGGGGACAAGGTTCTAGGTAGCAATGAAAAACGCAAAGGGGAAACCTACCATTTATTTAGAACACATGAAAAAGGAACCAAGTAATTTTGCTCAAACTGGTGGTAGTGGTGGTATTGAAAAGACCACTACAAAGCAGTATAGTGGCATCACAGACCACTGCTTTTTTTTTTAAACAGGTTTGCAACTGCAGCCTTGAACTTGAAAAGAGCCTAAAACTAAATGCAAATTGAGGAAAAATAGTAACATCACACAGTGCACGTGTCATTCAAACACATGGAGCGGAGCCAAGTTCATGGATATTATAAAAGGTTTTTTTCTTTATTATTATTATTCTTATTCTTATTGCTACTGTTAAATGAGTCCATCAATGAAAGTAATCACAATTCACATACAAGACTCTACACTTTTCAAATTAAGGAATTTTCATTTTAAAGTAGACATGCATTTATTTAACCAAAGGATAACATCACTGATTTGTCTTAGCTTACTGCAGATCTCTGAAATATAGTCTTTACTGCTTTCCAAAAAACACCAGAAAGCAATCAAGACAATAAAATGATTGAATTCAAAGTCTCAAACAAGGGGAAAGAACCAGAAGTAGACAAAAATTGAAAGAATGAGGCCCATTTAATAGAAACATTAAATTGGAGATAACTTAATTATATGCAGAGATTATGCCTTATTTTAATACAAATACAGCTTTTAACAAAAGATAAAATGCTGTGCCTCCACACTCCACAGCATTTCAATTCAAATGATCCCCATAATTTCAAAATTTGCTTTATTTTAGGAGTAACAGTATTTCTATATTTTACAATGCACGAGATTAGAAAATCTAGAAAGTAATAAGAAGCGTGCATAATATACATAACTCTTTAATGCTATTAGTATTCCCCTTCCCCTCCCTTTACAATATAACTTTGCGACTAACTTCAACAGACCACCTCTGCGTATAGACTATTTCCACATTCTGCTCCAGGCTAAACATTCTTCTGTGTATACACTAGTAAATTCAACAGCCTCTTTAACATCTGAGAACGAATTACTGACAAGTCATTTTTTGCTCCATATTGCAAGTCAATGTGGCAACCCTGTTTTTTTTCTATTATAAACATGTACTGTACCTCAGCTCAGAGTCATTTGGATGCTGATACAAGATTCATAATGGCTGTCAGAATCTGCAATTTTTCCTTTTGTTTTATGAGGTCAGGCAATATTACCTGCACTGATATATTCCATTTTCCCAGCTGAAAACCTTCTCATTTGAGCACGACAGGTTGAGGGAGTCATGATTTTGCAACCTAGCATGTGAAACACAGTATGAGGGGGCAGGTGGCTAACCCCACATTCTCCTTTTGCTCTTGTCCACTGGCAACAGTAAATTAAACTGTCAAAAATGGAATTGTCCTGTCATCAACAAAGCTATAGCTTCGCAAGTATTGCAACATCAGATATATTTCTAATTCTGCATTTCCCTGCACCTGTAATTTCATCAGAAACTCGCACTGGACCATGGTGAGAAGCTGTCCAAGGGACACTGGCATTGTGAATTCCTTTGGAGGTTTGACATGGCATTTCAAAGACAGAAATTAATGAACAATACCAGCAATTTGTTATATATAAAAAAAGTGTTCAGTACGAGGTCCTGACCCTCAGCACAGCTTTGAACCCCACTAAAAGGGTAGAAATGCTAACGTGGATATGACACAGGATACAAAACAGGAACACGGGGTAACACTAAAAAAGAAATGGTGCACAAGTAGCTGCAATGAAAGATAAAACCATATAAACTATTTGACATTTCTTAATTTATAGATTAAATGGGCATTTTATTTTGTAAAGATTACTTCTTTTCCTTTTAACTATTTAATAAATATGGAGATGAAAATGTTTTATACATTCTACTCCTAAACACATGAATCAATTAAGTTTAGTATGACCAGCATTTATTTGAAAATGAAGCAAGGCCATTTTATTTTAAATCTGAAATATCCAAAGAACTATTATTATTTATTTACTAAGCATACCATTCGCTAAAGGTCATTAAAAAACAACACAAGACACTAATTACAGTCTCCATTCTCAGGGTTTAAATATAATTTAAATTTTCACTTGAAGATGATTTTCTATAATAACATTTTAACCTATCAGACTTGCATACACTGTATGTGAATAAATAACTCACTTCTCACATGTTGTGTATGAGTCAAAATTATCCAGAAGTCACATCTGTACCAAATTATTAAACTAATTTCCTAATTTTCTTAGTATACTACCCCAAAAGATGCGCATCTAAAATGCTATACAAATTATAGGTGTTAAAAAAGCTAGGAGGAAAATTCTCTTTTGATGCATCGATAAACAACAGAAAATAATAGGTTTTGTTGTTATTAATTAAAAGCAGCAATCAAATATTGTTTTAGATTACCACTATAAAAATTCAAAGCTTATCAATCATTAAGCTGAGGACAGAAAGTTAAATTGAGATGAGAAATCACTTCACACAGCTTAATACAGTCAAAGTGACTCAATATTCCTTTATTAATTCTCATTTAATATCACTTTAAATTGCTGCCATTATTATCCTACAGTATACGAAAGATTCTGTGTAATTAGTCTGTATTAAGCCCTTTTTATTTATAAGGAGCCAAATAAACAAAACCACTTTAATTACCTGGGTTCTACAATATTGATCTGAGCATCAAATTTTAATATGACTTTATTTCAAATTTCCATATGACTAGTATTTAAATTTGTTCCAGCAATAACAATTTTGCAGGCATAAATGACTTTTCATTCAAAGTATGTAAATTATTGCCTAGTGCTTGGGAGCATGAGGCTTTCCATGCTAGCAGCATGTTTATGTAGACCTCAGGGGCCTTGCTACTTCATGCGCTGCTCTCTAATATGGCAGAAAAAGCCACCAATTACCAGAAGAGACAAAAGTCAACTAAGACAGGGAATCTTCTCCCTCCCAAACCTTGTTCTCTCCCACTTCAGTACATGGTGTTAACGACATACAAATTTTGAGGTCATTAAGTATAAACAGGAATTGAAAGCAAGACAGGCGCTCTTTCAGGAGATGCCGATGTCAGCATTTCAAGTACTCTCCTAATCCCACAATGCAAGTTTCGGCATTATTGTCTCAATTTAACTTGCATTAGTACCTAGCACCTTGATTACACTGTTGGGGTGGTAATCTTCGCCTGCATATGCCATCATTACTTATGTCAAGCCTCTTGAGTTGTTATGAATACTATGTTGTTTTACGAGAGAGAGGAAATTAGTGCCAGTCCCCTAGAGTTTTGGGTGCTTAACACTGAAGCACTGCACAGCCCTCTCAAATCCCACAACAAATCCTTGTTTAGTGCCACATGTAGATAAGGACTTTGCAGCAACATTCTAGCATAAATAACTCATATCCTTTTTTATTTGTAAATGTCAAAAAAAATCACCCTTCTTTAATGTTTCTTTTCATACACGGTGGCTAAACTAACAGAGTATATTTTATATGCTTCAGCTTTATAAGCACATCAGTGAGTGATATGTTCTGTATTAGTATACTATTCTAATATAATACAGAATACAAAGAACATATTTTAGGATTATCTTAAAATGCAGTTTTAGATGCATTTTTAATAAAAATGAACTTATCAAAACCTGAGAAAACACACTGTAGTAAGATAAGTCTTTCCTCAAGAGTGCAATAAATGGAGAAATTGTTGCCTCACATGTATCGCCTTTTCAATGTTTTTTTAAACATGATCCACTATGTTGTTGAAAAGAATTATTTTACGGTATTGTAGGGATTTTTGCATTGTCTGTTATTCTGTTTACACAGCAAATGAAACCTCCAATATGAATAGGTGAACTCTCCAGGGAGAAAAAGAAATTCAGAAATGATGTACAGATGGGGACAGGGGCCCACAGAAACTGAATATAAATTAATGTGCCCTCAACAGTCACATCTGGAGAAGAACAGGCCAAATAAATAATTTTGACATTAAAAGAAATGAAAGATCAAGCCCTATAAATAGCAAAATAAGTTTAGTTTAATGTCATTAGTTTACAGTATAACTGAAGTGACATCTAAAGTAAGATAATTAAATATATTTAGACAAAAATATAGCTTAAAGTCTCTTTCCTGGATTTCTGCTGGCAATCTATTAAAACATTGCACTTGTAAAGGAAATATATATGTGATCTGTACACTGATTGCAAAAAGTTTCTCTCTTTCTAAATCCATCTCTTGAGGTTAGTTTAACATCTTCCTGCATAAAATACAATCTCTAAGGACTTGCTTTTTCAAATGTGAACTTGCACCAAAATGTTTTTTTAGCATTAAAATATACATATTTAATTTTGTTAAA
>NC_143401.1:76113623-76118623 GCF_052110815.1 Crocodylus siamensis
GTGTGCAATGCATATATTATAAAACAGTGTAAATGCAGGTCTGTCCGATATAGGCCCCACCTGACCACAAAGATTTATGTACCACATAGGCTGTTTTGCCTGGAAACTATGGCCAGTTTTGTCCTTTTCATGACTTCAGACTCTCCTTGATTCATATCCTCTGTTGCTGCAATGATACTGGGACAGAAATGCAGCTAGAAAAGCCAGAAATGCAGCAGAAAAATCTGCTGAAGTTCCTGGACTTGGTTATGTCTTTTACTCGAGGAGCTAGTATTTAATCATTCATTTTCTGTTTTCAATGTGATTGTCGAATTGTGATTCAGTTTTGATTCTCAGGGTAATTTTAAAATGAACTGGGCCTGCTGCAGGCATTGTGTCTGTACCAGGGAGACAGAAGGAAGGAGAGGAGAGAAGAGTTTTGATCCAGCAATGATAAACACTTAATTTTTGTTTTTTAACTGAATTTAGTGATCAAAAAGATATTAAACTGACAGCTCTGGAGAAAGATTACTCCCCAATTTATTCACCTCAAATAACACTTTTAAGTAAAAGATATCATAGAAAGTTAGATGGCAGGAAATGCTCTATAAAGAAAGCTGTTACTTGGATTCTTCTGTGTGCTGTTCCTTTAAAGAAGTGTATTTCAGAAGCTAACGGCAATTTCAAAATAAAATGGTTTTTTGTGCAATGATCATTTACTGGACTGCTTCGCTTTTCTACATAGTTATCCTGCTTTGCAATACAGATATTAAGGAACTTAAGGCTCACAAGATTTGTGATACTGTTCTCAAAGAAATTTTTTGGTTGCTGTGACAGCCACTCCAGTACTGTGGCTGTTGAGACTTTGGGGGCCTGGGTTTCAAAATTTTGTTACGTCTGCCCTACAGTCCTAACAGACATAGTATACCAAGTGATTATCACCTCTTTGGACTGTTGAAGGAGGTTCTTTATGGTACCCATAGTGTACCATCACCAAGTGATGCAGAGGTGTAACTTGTAGTACAGGAGTGGCTACCAGAGCAACCAAAAAGTTTCTTTGAGGATGTTATCAAGGAATGTGTGACTTCCTGGAATACCTGTGTTGCAAAGCAGGATGAAATGATGTGATTCGGTAAAAGATCACTGCACACAAAATGATTCTATTTTGCAATTGTATATGAGTCCTTGTCTAACCTATTCCTGTTTCTGAAACAGCCTTGTACAATTATCCAGCTGACTGATAAAGAGAAGTTGATGTTAAACAGCACTCTTCTGAAAGAAGGTGGGAGGGAAGTTTCTCATGGGGGCAGGGGTGTTGGTGGGTGGGTGGGTGAAATGAAAATAGTATATTTAAATACTGAGTAAAAAAACTCTCAAAACAGGTGCTTTTTGTTTTCAGAGTCAAAAAAGAAACCCTGAGAAGAAACTCTGAGGTCATTTGTGGGCCTAATGCAAAAAGTAAATCTCATGTGCTAGTCTCTTTCTACAGGGAGTGTTCTTGTATCTGAGAGCCATCAAGGAACTTAGAGATGGGACTTATTTAGGAGGGCCACATCATGGCCCGCCACACCCACACTGTTCCACTTGTTTTCTACTACTCAGTGCTTTTTTAACTGGCCCGTCTTGGGCCTTCTTCCAGTGAAGTAGAATCCCTATGCAATGTAGAAATCATATTGCAGCTTTTAACCAAGTCCTTTTCTGAAATGGGAAATAGTTGTGTAAAAGGTACATTGATGCATTCTCGCAACTGCCAGCTTTGCAATGACCTCTTGGGTGCAGTTATTGGGCATGACACCTGAAACCCACCCTGAGACTGGTTTAAATTAAAATGGGATTATAACTGCCCCCTTGGATAATCCCAACTTTAGCTGATAGGGCATGAAGATGGAGTAAGGCCATTTTTGCTGCCCACTCTATCAGCTTCACCAAGAAGCAGAAACATAACTGGGCCCCTCTGCATCTTGGATGGTGGCAGCACTGCTGCTGCTGGTGGCTGGGCTGCAGTGCAGTGGCTGCTATTTTTGGCCCCTTCAGTAACTCAGCATCTGAGGCTTGTGTCCTGGTTGCCCTCCCTCAGCTATGCTGCCAAGAGAAGCATTGCTGCAGTTGAGAGCCCTTAATTTTGAGTCATACCAGAAGTTGAATAAAGCAGTGGAAATGGAGAAATTTCAAGAGAGAAAGATTACTGAGTTGGCTTTGGAATTGTATTACAATGAGTGAACCAGTGTTGAAACTCATTTTGGCAAATTTGCATACTGTCCCCATCTATGAGCCAGGTAATATCCCTTGTTGCCAATTTCAGAAAAACAGCAATGTGGCCAATCAACATCCATTGAACTTTTATCCTTTACTGTCTTCATAATTAAAAACCAAAAGGAATCACTGGATGGATTTAAAAAAAAAAAAATAAACAACCTCACCAAGGAACTGGCAGCAGAGGCTAATTATTTAAGTGGCGGTATTAGCTGCTGAAGAATCCCTGGCCATAGCTCAGACTGTTAAACAGTGAATACATTCCTGATACTGAATCAGAGACAGAGGTAATAGAGAACGTGAGTCTAGAAGAGGAAGAAAAATGGTATTTTTTAAAGAGAAATAATTAAAACAAAAGTGTGACCCATCTTCTTGAAAACTTACACCTGTGGCACTGCACTGACCTTCACCCCTCCTCCTCACCAACTCTTTGTCTAGTAAAGGGAACTTAATAAGCTTTGACATTAGATATGTGTAAGGGTATTTGTTGTAATCAGAACAACAGTGAACAGTGACAACCCAGAACCTAAACTGGCACATCTAAATTCAGACATGATCTACAACTAGTGCATCCATTACAATATTGGTCAGCATCTAAGAAAAAGATGCTTCTGTCATGTTCCTTGAACCGGCTATCACAGATTGATGCTGTGGTGGCTCAAACTGTGTTATAGAGGTAGATTGCTGGTGTCTCCACCCTACAATCCTTCCACCTGTGAAGGGGATAAGGAATCTGTGAGATGAGGATTAAAATTGCAAATTTTCTTCTGTTAATTAGATATATAAAAGGCACTTACCATTGGGCCCAGATACTCATGGTACTTGTTTTAATACTTTGAGGGCCAAAATTTGGAATTTAATCACTACAATTTGTAAAGTAGGTTCACTGAGAGAATAATTTATAGCATCTTATAAGGGAATAAGCTCCTCTTTCTGTTTTGTATAGTGCGGAGCACAGTGGAGCCCTGGTGTGACTGGGGCTCCAAGTAGCACGCTTTCCTCCATACTTCCCCTTTTCTGGGAGGAGTTCTTTGCTACAGTGCTTAAAAAAAATCTGGACGATAATTAGGCTGCTGCTGAGCTCTGACTGCTCCTTATCATGACCAGTATTATTTCATTGTGTCCATTTGCTGCCCTGCCTGCTTTTTTCCATCTATAATCTCTTATTTTGCACGTAAATTGAAACTCACTGGGGCAAAGACTCTCCCCCTTCCCCACCTACAGGGAAGGTGGAGGTGTTGTTTTATGTTCATACAGTGCTAGGACACAATGGAGTTCTTGTGCATGATCAGAACTCCTAGGTATTGTGCTAATATATTTGAATAAATGATAGTATTTGACCATGTTCATATGTCTGTTCTTCTGTGTGAAATGAAGGCAGATCCTTTCATTTTAAAAGCCTAGGGGTACATTATCAGACACCAGATACAGTGAGTGAGTTTAGGAAATGTCCGTTGTGATGGTTTCTGCCACTTCCAGCAGGGTTCCTCCTTATAGCAATAGGGAATCATTATCAGACCACTAGAATGTGTCAGAAAGGGAAAAAAAAATCTTTTAAAATGTGCTCAATATGTACAGCTGCTGAAACATCTGTGCCGAACATGATGACACAAGCTGTAATCATGGCAGTTGGGGAGGGGATATAATAAAGAGAGGTTAAAGAACAGGCTAAATTAGCTCCCTGGATTGTTGGTCCCAAACAGTGATAAGCATCCTGGAAGTAAAGCACAATGGCACAATGAGCAACGTGTGCACTACTTGGGTTCTTGGAGTCAGCTGGCAGAACCTCAAAAGTCAGTGGAGCCAGACTTGCAATACCAGGCAGCCCTCCTGAAGGATTTTAAAATTGCCCTTTGAAACTGAATCTCCTGGGTACTATTACCACTACCGTGCTTCTAGGGATTCCTGGGACCCCTGTGGGTTGAAGGCGAATGTATTTTGCACCTCCATGTGTTTATGAGGGAACTGGCAAAGCAAGTATTAGTTTATTTTTCTTCCTGTAGGACACCATTCTGCAGGCACTGTACGGCCAAGAATCTCTCTGACTTTAGTTAGGTAAATACTCAAAATTTAGACCCCAGGTTTGCAAGCCTTCATGATTTCAGTAAGGACTATTCTGACAAATGAGACTTTGTAGGGTCCAGCTTTTGAATGAGACCTTTGCCTAGTGAGTTTGAAAGGCCTTTTCCCTCTTTCGTTTAAGGACTAAGACAGAAGGGACCCCACTCCCCTGACAGCACTTTAAAGTATGGCTCGACAGGTGGGTTTTCCAAAGTCCTCACTGCTCACATAAAAAATTCTGGAAATGGTGATATGAGGAGTAACATTTTATTCTCTGTCCTGGAGCTCTAGGAGGAAAAAAATCCCCGCATTGTGTTAAGAAACTGCATAAGAGCCTAAATAGAATAGAATAGAGATCTCCCTTCATCAAAACAACATTATGCCAAAACCCTTTCCAGGGAAGTGAAATTTACACAGCAGCACAGCCCTACTTAAAAATAGAACAGCCTTGCCGTGTAAGTAACAAAAATACCTAACAACGTACTCTTGCAATTTGAGCTTTGAAGGATGTCTGTCATATGCCTGGTCTTATTTTACGCCCCTTCCCTTTTTCAAAAGAGGAACAATGCCATCTTCCCGAAAGGAAATAGGCAATAAAAACTCCAGCAGGATTTCCTATTCATAATTTTTCCCATTCATATCCTAATGGGTGAAGGGAAGAAAAAACAGCTTTAGCAACTTAAATAGCCCTTATTAAATTGATATTT
>NC_143401.1:76123623-76193623 GCF_052110815.1 Crocodylus siamensis
CTAAAAGTAGTATCTCAATTCCAACAGTCTGTCCAACCTTTTCTTCCCTAGGGAAGCATTAAATCTGGGCCCAATTCACAGCTTTGTTTGAACACTATATTTTGCCTTTTCTTTGCACCTTTGATATTTATTTCAGTGTTAAATCTATTCTTCCCTTCATCTATTACCCTGTTTTATTTCTGTTTTTGAGAACCTATATTTTTGCTAATAAATATTCACTACACCATTTCATCCTGTATTTAATATGCCCAGTGCATGTTTGCTGTGCTAACTTCTCAACAGATTGAGTGGACATTCCACTGTTGCAGTGCAGTCATAAAATTCAGGAACTTATAAAATCCTACCTTTCCTCTCCTACCATCGGTTTTGCTACAGTATATTTTCAGCTATTTTTTCCCCACTGGCTCCAGCAACTCAGAACAGAGCCACAGCTCCTCCCTGTGGTATCCAGATTGGATTACTTCATTGCCACACTAGAGAGTTCTTCACAGTCTCATGTGCTCCTGGTTCAGTTTGTTCTACTGCATTACTGTTTGACCACATTTTAAACCTGGTTTTCAGGCATGATTTCATGTGTTAAGAGGTAGGTAAAAGAGGATAGAGCCTCTGTAAAATACCTGCGCTGTGCTGTACTATACATTGTATATGTGCTTATATATACACATAGACATGTATATTAATGGGAGTATATAATGTTGCTTCAAGAACTCACAGAAGAAGTAGCTAACTAAATTGGCTGATATGAGTATCTGTCATTATAATGGTATTACTATTCATTTAACGTAAGGTAGAATTATAGCTCACTTTTAAAACAGCTTAATGTATGACATGGACTGCAGTAACACTAGAACACATATTGTATGTACCTTTGATCTTCCGCATCACATTAAGTAACAAAGACCAGAGGACTTTAGATACGTACTAGATAGGCTGTGTTTGATCACGATAAAATGTTCTGTCCCATTCTGGATTATGGATTGTACCATTGATTTTTTTTTTTATCAAGGACTCTTTTAAGTGTGTTTGATTCTTTTAATTAGTTCATTACAGCTATTGTAATGTTTACTCCAATATAATCTCTTATGAATAGCATGGGACTTTTTAACACGAATGCTGTACTACTTGCATTTAGAAAAATTCGCTGAAACAGTTAAATCTACATGATAGTTTGCTGTTTTCCCCAGGTTAAATGTTCTCACAACATATCTTTGTAAGGCTAATCACTGTTTATTTTATTAAAGCTACGTCGGAGATGGGCTTACTCATGTGTGTACAGAATGTGTATGTAATCACACTGTATTATGAGCATAACTATATATACAGTATTTATACACTTATGGAGCATTTTATCTCTAAAATAGTGAAGAAAGTTTTCATACTGCAAAAATTTAACTTTATATTTTCTGGAAAATATTCAGTCATCTGCAATAATAAAAAAATATCTTTTGGAAAAGAGATCCTAGAAAGCTGTGGCTTTTCATTTTTTCTGCATGTCTGCTATTAGTCTTTTTCTTTTCCATTATGTTCCATTTGTATCTCAAATGCTGGGCTGATGAATCAGAAGTTCACCTTCCTTCTGTATGTCAGTAGCCAAAATCTGCTGCAATAAAAGATTTCCTGAATTGCTTTTTAATGTCTAAAGGATACAGTGTAAGAAATAGCTACAAAACCTTTCTGCATACACTGAAAAATAAATGGATATGTATTTTAAGAGATTGTTTGAGAATTTTTTTACCACAAGACTACAGTGTTGAACACATTTACTTCATACACGTATGCAAAGACATGACAATTAGTACAGCTGACATTTGTAAATGCACATGTTCATGATATGACTTATACATGGAAAATACAGTTTATTTCTTTTTAATGAAGTACAGTATAGCTTTATCCAGGAAACTTAAGAACTTAGATTAAGGTGACTATACAAGTATGAAAGAGACTGTTTTTAGCATGTGTAATTTAAGTCCTATGGCACTTCTTTTTAAAGTAGGCAAAATAATAAATAACTTATTAAATCATGTTTAATGTAATAATGGGCTGTTTTAAGAATTGTTGTAAAAGAAAAATTAGAAAAAGGGCAGAAGCAGCCTTTAGGGGAAAATAACATGAATTTCCAGCAGTAAGGTTGTGTAATGATTCTATATTTTAAAAATGTGCTTGTACTCCATTCATAGTCATTTAATTGCTTAAATAAGCACAATAAATGTAAATAATTTACTGCTTTGCAAACAGAAAATTGGGCAGAAAAGTAATTTTGAATAGTAACTTGGCTTACTATACCCAGTGATTTGGTGCCCTGTAAAATGTATTTGACACTGCTGTTCATTAAGCTAGTGCTATTGAGCCTTCTTCACATTCATTAGTGATTAATTCAGACAGATATTTAACTTAATAAGGTAAGCAAATAAACAAAAAATCACTTTCTGTGCCTTAAGGTTTTTAGACCTCTAATTGGTTTTGTGCACTAATTATCAAGATTAACACCTTACACTTTTCTCACTCCTTACACTTTGAAATTCCCACTGGAAAAAAGCACACAACCTTGGGGAAATCTTTTAAGGATAAAGGGTTAAGGGTTTGCCTTTTAAAAGGAAGATTATCACCTAAAAAAGAACAATTCCAGGTAAATGTAGATAATGCTATAGCACAAAGAGGAGGAGAGAGAAGCTTGCACAGATTTATAAGGAATGTTATCTACCATTTTTGCCATACGTGTGAATGAGAGATTTTCAAAAGGCATTTTTGTGTTCATAATGCATACAAATAAATAACTGGAAGCTCTTTGAGGCAGGGACCATGTCTAATTATACATTTTCCAAAATGCCATGTATGTCTACATCTAAATGATTAATTTAATTTGACATACTTATCACAGCATTTACCGAGGGATTCAAGAATTAACCTCTAATACTTAAAAGTTTCTGTTAACTCTGGTTCCCATAGAATTAGTGGTACTTTATATTAGTTCCAAATCACTGTGATTTCCTTTGGTATTTATTCTAATAACATTATTCATGAGCTCATCTTTCATCATGAGGATGTAGTATGCAATTCCATTGCAATTTAGTATTAGTGTATGTCCTCCTATTACATAGTATTATGGTACAGGAAACACTTTCTGATAAGTGGAAACAATACAACTTAAGGAGAAATCTGACTAATGGAAAAAAATCCTGTGCTGTTCTGCATCTCAATTTAAAATGCCTCATTTTCACACCAAGTGTACATTGGATGACAAATATTTATGGAACATATATATTATATATATATTAGTTGAAATGCTTGGCATTCCCTTCTACGTTTGACATGCAAATGACTAAGTTTGTCACTATTCAGTTATATCCTTATATCTCCACTGAAAGTACTGCATAAAGTGCTGATTCAGTTTCTCTGCTGTAAAATGTAGTCTTGTCTTTTAACAGGTCCTGAACTAAAGTATACTTTGAATTGCCCTCACAAATCAAGACTGTACTTGTGTATGGGTAATCTTAAAATAGTGCTAAAAGGGGTCATCAAAGTCTACTTGAGTACAAATTAGGAGATTCATTGGAACTCACTTCAACCAAGTCTATTTTACAAGATGTTTTTTAATAAAGATTTCTAGACCACTGAATACAATATTTATTATGCAGTGTCTTAAAAAAACTAGTAGACTAAAGCTAGCTAATTGTCACTTGTTCTTTCTGTAAGAAGTCATGAGAATCTATCTCAACTGTGGTTTGAACCTGATGTCACTTTTCAATAGTTTTTGTAACATTAGGGGATTTTAAAACTCCTTTTCCTTTAATTCTTTTCTTTCTTTAATGGGTGACTGGATAAATTCAGTGGTGGATTTTTGTGACACTAAAGCAGCAGATAAGTCTATGATGCACTCTAGCTGTGTGATTTAAAAATCCCTTACCATATGTTTTCTCACTGGAATGCCTCGTCTTGCAAAATTACAGGAACCGAAGCTTAAAAACACAATTAGGTAGTTTAAAATGAAATATTAAAGAAATACCACATATTTTCAGATATGCTAGCACTGTTTTTTCCCTTTCTTTTTTCCCATCTTTTTTGCTATCTTTTGTGTTGTTCTCTGAGTTACTTAAGAAGCTCAACTGTATTTGATTGTTGTACTAATCATGATTCACATTTTTCTGATTTGATTATATAGGCTGTGGTTAAATTATAAATGAAAGAAAGAACTACCAGAGAACTTGTCATAACAGTATCTTTTTATGTTGTTACAGGAAATGGGAGAAAACAGTATTATGTGATGAAGACTCTCCTTGCTTATTTTGTGTTGTTTATAGTATCTGTATAGACAAGTAATACAATTTGTTGAAATGTTTTTCCAAGGTTTTCTGAAAACTACAGCACAATATCTGTCCACTGAGAAAAATGTGAGAAAACTGAATACATAATGCATAAAGATATGCATATCATAGTTTAAACTCTGTCGTACACGCAGATACACACTCTCTCTGACTTAAGTTTTATTTCCCCACTGTGTTATAAACCAACTTAAACTGTTTTCTCATGATCCTTACATGAAAATAATTAATATTTCAAAAACCAAAATAACGCCTTCCTATATTATTGTCTGGCATATTACATGTCCTGTGTAAAAATTGTGTAGCTACCTGGTTATAGGAAGATTTTTTTTCCCTTTCTGAGATGCTTATTTTAAATCATTGTATAAGAAAAGATTGTGTGGATGGTTGAGATTATAATAATTAAGTCAAATGACTAAGAGCTAGCCTTCTATCTGAATCAAGGGTATTAGTGTTTTAAAAATATATTTTGTCATTCCTAAATTAATCAAATACATTGTTTATGCACTGTGACATTTTAAGCTGGTTATAACTACATTATTTAAGAGAACCACTTCTAGTAGTATGGTTTAAAAGACAGATTCTTTTAATATCAAATGCATGATTGTTCGTAACTGTATTGTTAACTTGTTCCAAAAGTTTAGCCAGATAAAACAAGGGGGAGTTGGTGAGAGGGAAAGTGGGGGAAGGGAGGGAATCCTAGAGACATGAAATGGATTAGCACCTTGTATTAAGTCATATGTTTAGCTATTTTCTAATGCAAGGCGAGGTTTTAAAGCAGTGCTACTCCTCAGTTGTTCATATGTTTTAAATACAAAGCAGACACTATGTGCAGGGCATAGTTTAGTTTGTATTCTTCATTTGTAGACGAAAGAGTCCCTAAATGTATGGAGAGATATTTGATCTAAAACTTGAAACAATGCTCTTGCCTTAATTGACTTATATTCAACACTGAATTGACAAACTTGGTGAAGAAAAGGGGTACTGAACATTCACAAACAACTCATGTTTTCTTTGTCATACATGCCTGTGAGCTGTGCTTTTTGCACCCCTGTAACCACCCTTAAGGATTCTGTTTTTTGGGCTTTATTGGATGAACTGTCAATGCTTTCCAGGATAACAAATCTTGTTTTATAGCACTTGGTGGAGTTTGGTTCGGGGCTACCTCTGAGCAACATGAACTTGGCCTTGCTGTATGTCTTACACTAATACCTTCACTACTGTAAAGAATCAGGGTACTTGAGAAACAGCCTGAAGCCATACAGCTGATTATTTCACCAAATTTGCATCTTTTCAACAGTAATGGGGATGGCTTTCACAAATGCTCCCAGGCTCTAAATAGATGTTAAGTGGTTGTTTCTAGTTCCTTCCCTCTCTTTTTCCCTTGAGAGCCACTTCCCATCCCACCCACTCCGCTAACCCTCTGCTTACCCCTCTGGCAGCTGTGCACTGCTCCTGGCATCTGGTAGACCCTAAAGAAGGGGTTCTATTGAGTAAGTTGGCCAAGTGATACAGTCCTCACATGGGATCTCTTATAATGCCTGCATACACAGGATAGTCTATTATTCTTTCTTCTTGGGGGAAAAATAAGTGGCCTCCAGGAAATGTGAGTGATCTTAGGTGTCCTTTGACTTCTGCTTAGTTATATGGCCTGTGTTGTGTGGATACGACGTGTTTCCTACTGAGGCAGTTAACATAGTTGGGTTCTTCAGCAAGGAAATCTGTGGAGTATATATGAAAGACGAGAGTGAAGTAGGGCTTGAAAAGAGATGGTGTGGATAGAGAGCAACTGAATGGCTATGTATTCTCCTGTGTGTGATAGAATGTCAGGGGCTGGGGAAGGAGGGGGAAAAGGACTGAGACCGTATTTACAAGGGGTTCTCTCTGCCCCTTGCAGGATAAATGAGGACTGCAGATATAGCCTTTTCTCTATAAGTACCCAGCTAGGATTCACCACTTAGTAATTTGAGAAATAAATACTTTAAAAACGGGGAAGAAACAGGAATTCAAAAATGTAGGTATGAAGAAAAATGACATTTCTTCCAAAACATGACATTATGTCATTTGGCTTTGTTTTGTCTTTTAACAGAGTATTAGAACCTGAATGTATTGTAGTGGCAAACAACCATGGTTATTTCTCATTGGGCATAGATGGAAGTGCAGCTCCGCACTGTAACTCATGGTGCTTTGCAGGCAGAGCCATGAGTTACAGTGATCCCCTGGACCCAAGAGATGTTCACTGTTGGGACCCAGGGGTTGGGGGATCCAGCTGTAATTTGAAGTGGCTGTGATTCCGCAGCTGCTCTCCCCTAGCCCAGCTAATTGCCTCTCCCAGCCCTGGGACTGTCTTAAGAATGGAGGAGGAGGGAGGAAGGGAGAGGAGGGAGCTGTGGGGGGGAGCTTCAATCCACCCACCCCATCCTCCAGGGCTGGCTGCAAACCCCCAGACAGAACTCTCTCTGCTCCCTCCCCAACTCCCACACTGAAGACAGCACTGGGAATAGGGCTGGGCTGTGTCAAACCTACAACCAGTCTGTGGGCACATCTACATGTGCCCCCCACAGTGCAATTGTTACTGCACTGTCATTTAGTACGTGCTTTAGGAAGTACTAAATGGTGGCACAGTAACAGCTGTTGCTGCACCGTCCTGGTGGCTCATGGTTATTTCTAGCAACTACACCACCATGGCAATGCGCTATAACGGGGAGCTCATTACTATGATGACATACCATTGGCATCATGGTTTGGTCTGCACATGCTATGTCTCCATACTGATGAGCTATGGTGCTGTAGCACCTTGTGTAGACATGCCCTGTGTGCAGAATTTCTATTAATTCCCATGTCGTGTGGATAGAGCATTGAGGCCAATGAGGAGATGATGGCTTGGGGTCTAGTGGTTAGAAAAAGTTATGGAAGCCAGGACTCCAGGGGATCTGAACCTCATTTTGCCTACCTTTAAAATGAGTGCTGTTAATTTGGTTCTCTCAGAGGAGTGTTGTGAGTCTTTCTCAACGTATGCAATGTGCTATGACTTTCCATAAATTTACATTCCCAATTAAAATGGAGTATTGTCTTCTAGCACTTAAAAACTTAGGGGCTGATTCTGTCCTGCAGTACAGGAGTTTTGTCCAAATAAAGAAGGCTGGATAAGGCTCAAAACTGAGACAACAAACATCATTTCATTTTTATTTCTGCTTTAAATACTGAACATTTTTACAGTTGGTTTATAGAACCTCTTCCCTTGCTCCAGTATTTTTTAAGTCCAAAATAGTGCTAGCTTGATAAAATTTTAAATCTCCCCAAAACTACAGTAAAATATCAATAGTGATCTCTCTTAACATCCACAGAAGGAAACTCGGGGATTAGACTTAAGCTCTATTCTTCATTTATTCTGTTGTGCTTACCTATTTTGGCACATACCCTGATAGGATCACCCACTGTTTGGAAATCTCTCTTCTAACTTGGCATTTTGGGGGTAAGTCAAGGACAGAGTGGGTTCTCAAAATCATTGGATTTAGTTGAGCACTCCATATTAGATGGATTACTGAAACAGTAAACCATAAAGGCTGCTTTAGAGCCATTAAGGTTCAGCTTGTCAATGCTGACACGGACACACTCTTACACCATGTATTCTTGACATGTCAGTGGGTGCTTAGGGATGCTTTCATACATGTTTTATTGAAATGACAGGCCATAGCTTCTCTGACTGCCGTACATATGCATAGCTATCTGCTTGAAATCCAAATGAAATTCTTCTTGAAAAAGAGCACCTATATGCATGAAATGGATGCTTTTTTAAACAAGTGTCATTCATAATTTTATTTTTAAAATACCTCAAAAAGAATGAAGGGGGCAAAATAATCCCACATATAAACTCCAGTTGAAATCAGTAAGGGTTACACTTGGGAAGAATTTTACAGTTTACAAAATATTAGATTAAAATCAAAGTGAATTTTAAATCTAATGTGGAAAACAAACAAACAAACAAAATCATACCTCATGATTTTTCCTTTTTAAAATGCCTTTACAGCTTTATAAAGATAATTATATTCTCCTAGGTGGAGACCTTGATTTATTCAGGTATTTTGTCAAGTTTCAGTCCAGAGAAAACTTTACAAATAGATTAGAGTGCCTTGACAATACAATTTTAAAGTAGAAATGCCAAGATAGTCTTATCTGCACAGATTGACTTGCCAAACGTTGCAGATCTTAATCTCCCTTTAATTGTGAGTTTGACATGCATGAGGAAAGCAGGATTGGGTCTTTAATGTCATAAGCAACTCCTTTTTAACACTATTACTGTATATGACTATAAGTTTTAACATTTGAAAATAGTGAAGTTAAGTCACATTACATCTGAGATTAAGGAATTTGTATTTCTACGTGATACACATTTGTAGAATGGTGGCTGGAATTGTCAGTTACAATGCTTTTTTTTATTTTCTAGTTCTACAGATATTAATGATTACATTAATGAAGATGGAGCCTTGTGCTCCAAAGAACCCAATCCTGCAAATGTGCATGACCTGGCACACTGCTTATGAGTATGAGGCTCATTGACTTGGCTGAAAAAAGTCAGTTGTGTATATTTGTTGATTTAGGTCTCAAGTGAAGACAAGAATTAAAGGAGGATGTGAGGAACTTAGGGAAAGGTTGTAGTGTGGGTTAGAGTGAAGATGATACAATAATCCAGTTGCTCAAGTGCCTGATCCAAAGTTTGTCTACAGGTTTCACTGGATTTTGGCTCAGTCTCAGCGTAAGTAATGAATACTGCTTTTAGGTTACACAGGGTGCATCTACATGTGCAATTAATTTGAAGCAATTAACTCTGGAGGAGTTTAAGCCAAAGTAAATTACTCCCAAGCACAGCATCTACACAAGTGCCTGGGACAGCAGCAATTTGAACCAGGGCACAGCAGTTAATACCAGGGCTGCTCAAGCCCTGCTCTACCCTGGGCTCTGGGTGGTGGTATCGGGGGGCTAAGGGGATGGGAGAGGCACAGAGGTGCTGAAAGTGTGGAGCTGTGGGGCTAGGTGGCAGGCAGGATTCTGCCCCCCAGCTGTCTGGGCTAACCAGGTGCAATTTATGCCTGTAGTCAGCATCTACCTGTGCATTTAATTACAGTTAATTACTGTGCTGTAAGATAGTACTGTTCCTGACAGTACTATCTTATGGCAGTGTTAATTAATTCACTATGACCTAATACTGTCGCATGTGTAGATGGTGATGCTTTACTCTGCAGCTAATTAGTCTACTCCACAGTAAAGTGCACATGTAGATGCAGCCACTGTGCATTTTTCCAGTCATCTTTTTAAGGAGACTAAGGGGTTTGTTTTGATTTGCTAAGGATATAAGCTTCCTTAAAAAAGTGAATATATAATGCAAGTAGCAAGAAATTACATGGAATATAGAAACGTGCACAGTGTTGTGCTTTAATAGTTCAAATGAGCACATATGAAAAGAATAATTTAGAAGTAAAGCAAATCAAAAATTTTGAATGAACTCGGAAGCACTGTTTCTTTCAATTTACCAGACCTTTCCAGAATGCACGTGTCTAATACATTTTATTTCATTCTTTAAAACATCAGTACGAAACATTATTTTTGACTGATCACAGACATTTTATTCATGAACTCAGACTTTGATTACATGACATTTTATAGATCCAGAAGACTTTAGGTAAGTAGTTTTGTGGTACTTATTCCCTTTTTTATGAGGGTGTATCCTTCATTTTTCCAAGCAACTATCGTGGGAACATCCCTCAGGTGAAACCACACCCACACCTGATTTGAATAAAGAACAGACTTTGCAGATTGATCACAACATTTCATAACTCCAACTCTTCTTATCTAGAGCTCTCAATAGTTTCTTTTGTCTGTAGCAGAGTTTAGTATTTTCTTAAACATAACAAATCAGGATTAAGAACAAGAACAAAATATTGTTGCAGAAATCAGTTTTAAATTGGTCAGCAGTTTAATAAGAACGTTTTAATTCCAAGATGTAATTTATATGCCCACCCATCAAAAATTATATGTCTACCTCACTAATATGAAGAATGCAATTACTTACAAATAATTATTGAAACTCAAGAATGAATTTAATTTTAGTGTGTTTGTGGTATTAAGAGTAAGGTTGAGCAGGAAGTTTAATATTCACACATCTTTAAGGTCACACTGCATTATTGTACTTCTTGTTGAGACCTCTGTCTTTTACTTATGCGTGCACATGCAGAAACACGCAAAACCAGTTACAGAGACTGAAGCAGAAATATAGTTAGTCTAGTTTATAACAGCATCACTACTGTGTTTACGATATAAATAATATCTTGCTACTTAAGTTATCCTAGCATCTGCCTCAAACGTCACTGAACATACCACATCATACAATCATACGGAAGGCACAGAGTGCTGACAGCCCAAGAGAAGAGTACAAATGTTTGATGTAAGTGATGCTGACTACAGCAAGGAGAAAGGTAAAATAAAAATGGCTGCTGTGGAGCTTGTGTGACTGCAACATGTAAATCCCCCATCAGCCTTAAAAATTATGGGGGAATGCTGAGGAGTTCTGGAAAAGGTTCAAACAGCAATTTGAACTGTGTCTGAAAGCCATAGGGGCTAGTAAAATGGAAGATGAGCAACAAAATTCCACTGTTTTTGACTGGGGGCTGGTGTGCAGGATGTATGCAATGCATTTCAAATTGATGATTGGGAGGAGAAAGGGAAGGGAAAAGAGCTCTGAAGATGTAATGAAAAGGTTTGAGGCTTACTGTGTCCCTAGAAAAATGATCATTTGGAGAATTTGACATATTCCAAATCTTGCTCATTTTAATATAAGAGAGTTTGGGGCTCCTACAGTAAAAAGGTGGGTGAAAGGCTACTTGGGGACAGACTGTAATCAGTCATTGCTCAGGCATGCCAGGGGACTTGGGAAGTCCGGCAGAAGTGTCTCCTTTCGAACATCTGATAGCCAGTCAGGCAGGAAGGAGCCATGGGAACGCAGTACCAAATCTGAATCAAATGTGAATGAGCTAATTGTATCACATGAGTACCTGATCAAAGGACAGAGCTATAACCTGGTAAGATACGTTGTACTCTTTTGGGATATGGGAGAACCTACTGAGTGCTGCCTGAAGAGAGCCTGCTGCAGAGTGGGAGAGATGGTATGGCTTTAGACCGGAAGAGCTAGGAGGCAGAGGTTTACTTTGAAGTGACTGGTCTGAAACAAGAGAGTAGGCTCAGCCTATGCGCTGACCGTAAGGGTTTGAACAAGGGCTACATTTTTACTTGCCTATGTACTGGTAGGTTTTTAGCAGATCCCCTTGGATACAGGAAACTTCAGAACGTTCACAGTCAGTACACTGTTTGGCAGATTTTACTTCTTGCGCTTGTCTTTTGGAATGTGCTGCACCAGAAATGTTTCATTTCACCTCGTGATGCGCCTAATAAAAGATTTTGCAAGGCTGAAAGTGTGTGAATTGAAGACACAGGGACTTACATGATATACAGAGATTCCCAACAGATAGAAACTAGACTACTCGATGAAGTACCTGCAAGTCAAAATGCTAGGAAAATGCTGACTACCTGATAATTACAGAATAGATTATCAGTTTTTTTCAAAGTAACTGCAATTAGATACCACAGCTTCAGTGGGTATATAATATCCATATTTTTTATGACGTAGATTTCTGAGAATTGTAATAAGAGATATTAAACCAAAATTCAAGAATAAAGAATCCCTGGATTTTTGCTAAATTTACCGATAAAACATCTCAATTTAACTATACAGAATCAAGTATGATTTTGTATGAAAAGAATTTGTTTTTCCATCTAAATTAATGGAAGTACCAAAATAAGTACTAATCAGTTATGGGGAAATACACTGCAAAGCCTAAAATAACTGGTGAACTTTAATATAGTAATCATGTACAACACAGGATATAGGGTAAAGATTTTCCCCAAGATGGAACAATGATAACAGAAGCACAAGCTCTTTAACACACATTTAAAGCAGAGTTTAGTGACCTATGGCCTGTAGGCTGGATCCAGCCCACAGACCAGGGGGTTTTGGCAGTGTTCAGTAGCGGGATGTCTTCTGCACTGCACCAGCCAGGTAGTTAAAAGCTTCATCTGTGTCATGGCTTAGCAACAGGGAGAAGAAGTGGTTGCGGCAGCAGCTGGGGCTGGATCCTTGGTCCTGAGATGGGTCATTCTGGCCAGCCACTGTAAAAACCGACCACTGAATTAAAAAAAAGCATGAGAATTTGGCATGCTAATCACTGCCCATGACAAATTACAGTAATGTAAGAAATGTCACCTCGTTCATATACGGTAATCGCAAACTGTGGAAACGTTCTACAGAGGAATCATGAACATCTGCTAATGGTACCAGAGCATATGAAAGAAAAAAGGAAATAAGCAGCTAGTAGGGGAGAGTGAAATGAACACAGATATACCATAAGCACACACAACTTTGTGGACCGAATCTGTTTTGGACTACGTGAATTAGACCAAAGAGAGAAGACATGGAAATGTTAACAACAATTTACTACTTTACAGGAGATTAAGAAGACTGATGAAATGTCCAGACTGATTGAAACTCACCCTCTGCTCTCACCTTGCTCATGTGTGGTTCATGTAACTGCCAGTCAGAATCACAGCTTTTATGTTTAGGGGAATACAGAGACTGAGTTACTTTCCCAACTAGGGCCAATCACTTGGAAAGAGATGTGAAAAGGTGAAGCGAGGATTTAGTTGCCCCAAAAGAAAATAGATCAGCCTGGTATATAAAATGAATGAGTGTGTATGCTGCTCCCACCTCACACACACACACCTTAAAGAGGGGGCACAGGCTTTGTTCCCAAGGAGATCATCACAACATTTTGCAGCTCTCAGGCAAAGAATTTCTAGTGCTCCCCTTGAAGCAGGCAGGGTCTAAATGTTACAATAGAGGTTTGTGGTTCTGGAATTTGTTCATCCATGTTATTTTATAAAATTAAAAGAAAAATGGTACTGTAAAGGGTTAAGCTTCAGCAGCAAGTTGAAAGTCCCAACACACACTCTGCACAATTGTAAGTAACACCTTAATCGCCCCTAATGCTCCACAGTTAGAATCTCTCTCTCTCTCTCTCTCTCTCTCTCTCTCTCTCTCACACACACACACACACACACACACACACACACACACACACACATATATGTAGAGGAAGGAACCAGCAACCAGCTGCAGAGAGAGTGAGATAGAAAGTACAGCAAGGCTTGATTACAGCAGCATCAAGGCTGTGTTTCTGTATATATTATTTCCTGTTAGTTAAATAAGTTACCTTTTAAAATCTACCTTAGCCATCATTGAAATATTTGCAAGGGAAAATTGTGAACAACCAAAAATGTCGTGTTCAACACTTCAATATTTTTTTTTCAAAATTAGAAAATTGTTTGTCTTTATATCTCATTAGTTATATACATAGCACAGATCATATCATTAGATACTTATAGAGATACCTACACACATATTGGACTTGAAATTATAACTGGTTACTTATCAACCATTTCCCCAAACCTCCCCTCCCAAAAGCATGTGAGTCTATATAGAGAAATTATTTCAAATGCACAGAGCGATTGTAAACTGTGTTCTATCTTTTGACATATACTACTGACTTTTTCTATTTTTCTGGTAACCCCATTATTTTTGTCCATAGTAAGAGCTCTGACCTGTGCTACATGGAAAGTTTAGAGATGAAGTCATTTCTGGTTTAAGTTACTGGAGAGACTTTAATTCATCCAGCTGTGCTTGCTCAACAACAATTCCAGCATTCAGCATTGACAACAGACCATCAGCAAGAGAAATCAAACAGAAAAAGCAGGGGGTGTTGAAAGGAACACTTAAAACTGTTCTCATTTGTAGAATTTAACATCATCAAAACACTAAATGTAAATAGGAACAGAAGGAATAAGCTAAACTAATCAGTCAAGATATTTCAGAAAATCCATTTCTTTTTTAGCCAGAATTCTTAACAAAAATCCCAGTGGAGCTATCATTTAACATAAAGGTTCATCTTTAGGAATAAATTGGTGAATATATTGCTCAAAAGGACCCTGCATTCTAAAACACATAACATGTTTCAAATGACATTCAACTGATAAAAAAAATCGTACAATGTGCTATCTTGAGTGAGCACAATCCAGAAACTGAGTTCTGCAATGAGGAGTATAACGCATGCAAAAATAAGAATGAAATTGTTTCCAGGGTGCAGCTGTTTTAGTAAAACAAATTATTTAAATGGTGGAATGATTAACAAACCTGTTAAGATGATTTGTTGCCATCCATTAAAAAATGAAGGGTTAAAATTAAAGAAAAAAAAAAGGAAAAATCTTTGGAGGGAAAATGGAGGTAAAAAAGTATGGATCTGGTATCCGGTGATAAAACTCCCTTATCAATATCATACTCGGGGTTTGAAATCATTTTTCATGTTTAGTTTTCTTTGTCAATACAGTGTAAGAAACTGCTTTATTGCATTCTTACACTGAGTTACCTCATTATGTCTTACAACCTGTGTCTGATGATGATGATGATGCAGATTTGAAAATAATTGTCTAGAAAATATGGAGAATGTTGACTCTTTCACCAGAATGGAATATAGCTTTAGTCAAATGCTAAAGAATTCTCAAGTTCAGCTCTAAATAATTTTCTGAATCCTGTCTGGTCAATGAAAGCACAATTAGAGGATGTAAATTTAGCAAAATGACACTTACAAAGGTATTGAAATCACTTGTTTGATCCTGCAACCCTCCACCCACAAAGACTATGCTCATGCAAGTAATGGTTTGCAGAATCAGGCCTGTAATATTTAGAAGAGTGAATAATGAACACACTGCATGTGGCTCAGAGCAATACTGCTCTCAACCTGTCTCCCTGACTAAAGTCAACAGGAATTATGCAATTTACTTCATTGGGAGCAGAATCGGGCACATTAATTGTACACAAATGACACTTTCCAAAACATACAGCCTGAAAATGACTCAGCTGGCTGCGCAGCATTATTATCCAAGACAATAGAAATCTGTGGGTGTAGAGAATTGACAAATGCTGAGGATTTAGGGTCTCCCTGCAGATTTTTTGTGCAATTTACTATTTTCTCCAGATTCTAATTTTTCATTTTCATTTTAAATGAAATGTCTAGCTCTTCTGGTGTTAAAAATTGCCCTTAAGTCTCAGACTATAAACTGATGCTCTACTATCCTTTTCTACCCTTCTCTATTTACCAGTTGCTGACAGTGGATCTCTGCTATGGGTGCTGCTGAAGTGGTGTGACAGGACTAGGCACGATCGGTATCATTTCAGAAACTTCAGTTAAGCCTGTTTTGAACAGGAACATAGCAGTAAGTGAAAAAATCAGAGGGTTGTGGTAATTCCAAATAGTAATGCTAGTATTTTTAACTATTTACCTGCTGATGCCTGTGTCAAAAACATCCAGTTAATGGCCATCTTGTGGACCCATCGCAACATGTTGCTCTTTTCATATGAAAGACTATTACATGGGAATAAGCAGACAAGTTAGGAAAAGATGGAGATGAATATTTTATTAAGTAAGCTTTTGATTATTCAGTTATCTGTGGTGCTTGCTACTGCTTTGAAAAGTGAGGAAAGTAGGGTACATGCTTGTGGTCCCCTATCATTTAGTTTGTAGCATTGTATGTGTTCTCTATAAAATTGAGGCCAGCAGCAGCACTAGTGATGGAGTTTCACTTTAATAACCTAATAAATATTTTTGATTGATTTGCCTGTCTTACAATGGCATCTGGTATTAAAATGTGAGAATAGGGTGAAGTACATACTCTGACACCTTTGGAAATTCCACTGATATTTTCTGGGGGCTGGAAAAGGAACTCCTGATGAAGATTGGTTTACAGGACTATTTCTAAGCCGGTCCCCCTCCTCAAAAAAAAAAATAGCCCTAAAAGAAAATTTGTTTTACTTGTTCAACTGCAATCGTTTGCTGATAAGGACAAACCTAGCCCAACATTTATAAAACACTATTGGCACATCTAAGATATTTGTTCTGCATTTTGTACCTTTCCAAAATTTCAAACTGCGATAGTGTTTTGCTATGTTACATAGCGATTGTATCGACCATTTGTTTTTAAATGGTTTTGATTATATTTTGTATTCTGCATCAGTAAAGCACATGAGTTTTAACTGCTTTAAATATGAACATTCTAATAGACTGCAAAATTAGGAGACTATGACAAGCAAGAACAATAAGGTTTGAGCATGCAAATCACTCTTTTTCTTTTTAACAATACATACTCTACTGCCTGTATTTCCCCAAAGATACCACTACAGCTACACATGGTTGAAGTCTGTTCTACCCTTATATAAGGCAATGTGACAAATGATTTAGGGGGAAATAACCTCTAATCAGCATTACTTCATACCACACAGAACAGAATTATTGTCAATTTAATTCTGTCTTCTCGACATGAAACTCTGAAGTGTTTCTTCCAGTTGAAGTTTTGTAGCTGAATAATAAATAAAAGAAGGTGCAGTACGAGTACTGCATAATGTAATTGTACCCTCTTTGTTCTTGTCAATCAGTTTTAACACAAGTTATATAGTCGTGGATGTCATAATGAGAGTATTCATAGAGGATGGTTTAGAGTTTCAGTACAATCATCTTATGAGAGAAAGTTCCCTTTAATAGAGGTGTATGGTGAAGGTTTCAGGTGCTTTATAAAACTTTGACTTGCTTCCTACTACAAGGGGAAAAAGCACAATAATGCATGCATGAATTGCCAATAAATCAAAGGCTTGCTTTTTTTTAATTCCTATTTTGACATGTACATACATAGCATTTTTAAGAGATAGCTCCAAGGTAGCTTTCCAGTCCTTGATCAGATCATGAATTTAATTAATTCAGTGTAGACATGTCATAGATTTAAACCCTTTAGAATTACATTTTTAATACAGATCTAACATTTAATGTCTTTTTCATTTTTTTTCTTGTGAAGTAAAAAAATCCTTTAATACTCTAGTAGCATTTTCCCCCTTATTATAAGACTCTGGCTCACTCCTAATTATGGACTGCAAATTATTTATTGTAGTTTTAATTTAAGGTAGAAAACAAATAATCCAGTGTAAAAAACACTGTTCCAACTTCAAGAAGAAATGTGTGTGTGTGTTTAATTTCTCTGTAGGCATACAGCTGTACAGTCACTGTATAATGGAAGGTTTGAGACAAAATGGTCCCCCACCACCTTACCTCGGTGTAATGCAATTTAGCTTCATTAAATTACTGGAGGGCCAGTTACTTAAGCAGAATATTGATTTTCAGTCTGGGCCATGTTTAACATAATTCTGCGTAGGCAACAGCTAATTCTGCATTTGAATCTCACACCCTAATGGAATTACAAGATGCAACTGACCATAGGCAAGCACTCTGCAATCAAGTCTCTCATAGTTTGTGGCAACTATTTTTGCTCCAGTACAGCTCAGTTTGCCTTTAACCCTTTCCTGGTGGATAACTCGGCATGCTTCAAAAGCCAGCATTGACAAATTTCTTGTTTCTTCAATGAAGTGCTGCCTTTTATCTGGGGATATGTAGCCTGGAGCTAGGTACTGCAAAGAATCTGTAGTGCTATTATATTTTTCTTCAGCAACCTATAGTTTGGTTTCTATAGTTGCACATCCATTGATAGATAGTGTTGAATTAGAGATTTTCCCCCTGTTATTTCTGTATAATATCATGGATTATTTTCTAAACCTAACTAAAACAGAGTGGTTTTGCTTTAATTAGAAAATAATGAAATTTAACTACTGAGTCAGCAGAAATATGCTGTTTATGTTGCTACTTGAAAATCAATCATCAGTTTTCGTTATTATTGGGCACATCTACACATGACACTGCTTTGCTGCAGTGACATGATACTGTGACATAGCATCTGTAGGTGTCTACATGTGACCAGTAGGGGTGTGCGAAGTGGGCCGTATTTGATTTGGATTCAGATTTGGCCCAAATCAAAGACAGTGATTCAGTTTGCTGATTTGGATCACTGTCCCGCTTTGATTCGGCCAAATCCAAATCTGAAGCGTAGATGCTGATTAAAAGAATCAGCAATTTGGCCATAGACACAGCTTTAAATGGTTTTTGTACATTCTTCTAGGTAATAGGCATGGCTTGTGAACGCTGCAATGGTGGGGCAGATGGAGTGTCCCACAGGAGCGTGTGAGGGGCCTCCCGCATGCTCAGTGGTGAATCTGAAAGTGGACCAGAAGTAATTCTGGTCCACTTCCAGGTCCACTGGGGAGCACTGGGGATCCAGTTCAGTGATCAGCCATGGGGAGAACCTGGGTGCCCCCCAGGATCCAGGAGGCAGCAGTCACTGAGCCAAGGGGGGTCACAGGAGGCCCCCCACCTCACACTCCCCAGAAGACCCAGAAGTAGACTGGAAGTGCTTCTGGTCCACTTCTGAGTCTGCTCCTGAGCAAGCTGGGGACCCTCCCCATGGTGATGTGGGATGCTCCATCCACTCCACCATTGCAGCATTCACAAACTGCCTGGTACCTTGAAGAATGGAGAAAAACATTTAAAGGTGAGTCTATGAATCATTGAATCTTTCTGAATCTCTCCGAATCAATTTGGAGGGTTCCAATTCAATTCAGAGAGATTAAAGGGTCTCCTGATTCAATTTGGAGTCAGAGATTTGGGCACTGAATCAGGACACATCTCCACCAAATCAAATCAGGGACTGAAGCTTTGCACAGCCCTAGTGATCAGCAGCTACTTTGCAGTAGTGGCTTGCTCCCTTGTTATAACACACCACTATGGCAATGTAGCTGCGAAAAATAACCACACACCACATGATAGCATACTATGGGTAGTTACTGCTCCGTGCTTTAATACTTCCAAAAATTAGTACTAAAGCACAGCTCAGTAACAGCATCACTGTAAGGCAACACATGGACATGCCCATTCTGTTTTAAAGATAAGATATAGTTTACAAGTGATTGATTAATAACAGTCTTATGCCATTCCCAAAGAATGATTTATGTGTGATTTAGAGTTTGGGTGTGCAAGGAAGAGTACTTTGACTTGCTCCATATTAAACAAATGGAGATCACAGTGTGGGAATGGCATTACTCTATATTTTTATGATGTCAGCAAATAATAGGTTTCAAGATGGGCTTTCAGAGGCTTGACTTTCAAAAATGTCCTCCCTACTCCAAATTCCTAATGAAGTCAGTTAATGTCTTGAACATACAAAAATACAACACTGGACTCTGATGTTTTAGAATTCTTTTTATCTGTAAAATTTAGCAGTCAAGATGCACCTACAATAGACCCATTTGTACTATTAGAGACTAAAAAGAGAAAGCCCTGGTTGGCAGCCTTAAGAGTGTCAGACTCATCTCCAACTATTCAAGAAATCTTGTGCAAAAGTTGGCCCATTAAGCTGTTTACCAGAACTGTTAGTGTATTGCTAGCAGCCACTGGGCTAAGGACAGAAATTACACATAAGCCGGTATAAGCAAATGAAAACTGGTTCAAATCTATAACACAACAGATGTTCAATGCACATAAAGCACTTTCGAAGTGGGCAAAACTTGTTTGAAATAAACTTGGATAGATGTAGTGTCAGACTTGACTGATGTAGGTTAAATAGGTTTATCGAACTTCTGATTCCCTCCAGATTCAAATCAACTCACAGCCCCCCAGCATCCCAGAATGCTTTGCACCTCCCCTACAAACCCCTGCTTGTGGGGCGGGTGAGCTACCCTTGACCCAAGTTGTCTGCTCCAGCCAAGCAAGGAGGCATGCTTTAGCATTCCCTGGCTTCTGGCCTGAGCTACTGCAAGCATGTGGCTGCATTTGCAGAATCAAAAGTGAATGCCTGTTCACTTGTTTATTGGTTTAATCTACACAGCTGTGACTAACCTGCAAAGATCAAATTGATTTAGTCTCAGGCTTTTTGACTGTCTGTACTTAGCCCTTGAGTACATGTTTGAGAGAGATTTTAGGAAATTCAATCTTAATTAGGTCTTTGCTTTTGTTCCCTATTGTGTGCAGTTCTAGCCCCATACACACCTCCTAGAAAAAGACTTAAAATTTACCCATTATGGCTTTGATTCTTAAGGCTTAAGCTGATGCTTAACTTTAGACTCTGTGTATGGGCTCACTAACTTAAATGGGACTACTCACAGGTTTAGTCAAGCACATGTTTAACTTTTTGCAGGATCCTGGCCTGTATTTAATATACACATACTAAAACACTGATCTGGGCTATCAAATACAGAGGCATGTTGGGATTTTAAGACAGTTGACTCCAGATTTTGGATTTTGCATTTTGGTTTAATCAGACCCTCTCATATATAGATCTAAAAAGTGTTATTCAGAGAAATAGGAAAGAGCAAAATGGGTGGCAATCTTGATGACAGATTTATAATTGTATTGGATCCTTCTAATTTCTTAATCACTATTGCTTTTAGGAAAAGAACAAATCCAGGCAACATATATGCAGTGATAAATATTTTAAACAACGCCACTGGCTGTTCAATGGTATCTTTTAGAACCTTGCTCTCTGGAGTTAGGTGAGGGTTTTATTTAGTTAGGAGTGAGTAAAGAAGTTAAATTTAAACAGGGACTTAGGTTGGGAAAGTGAGCAGGATTTAGGCCTCATTGAAGAGAGAGATTTTAAAATGGAATTAACTGCATGGACCAAAACCATTGTCAAGAACTAATCAGTGCTGTTATACAAGACAAGAGTTTAGTTGACAAAATAGGTAAGGTCTCCTTTAGATGTACACATGGAGGAGGACACTTGGCAACCTTGCTTCTGTATGTCTGGAGAATTCATCACTGTTACGGTATTGTCTACCTCCTTTTCTGTTTCTCAAGGAAAGTGCTACGCAGATGCCTTGCCTAGGAGGGTGTGTAAGCTGAGGACAGAAATGGAAATTCTGGGAGTAGGGTTGGCAGCAGTAGACATTCATTGTCTGCTCTGCAACCAAAGGCAAGCTGAGCCTATATTTTCTTTCTTCTGGATTTGTGAAAGGACCTTCCTGGTGTGTCCCACGAGCACAGAAGTGCAGGGGCTGACTTCATTTTACTTAAGTTCTAAGATGTCCTGTGCCTTACACGTGATAATGCCTCATTATGTGAATTACACACATTAAGTGATGTTGTTTACATTAATTTTTTTGGCTGCTGCTTCTCACAAGTTCCTGCCATTTTGCCTTTCAGGTATAACAGTATCGTTTACGATTATTTGAAAAGCCTTTGCATTTTTGTTTGGAAGAAAATTGCAATTTTCAAACCTGATTTGTCATTGGGAGTCAACAATTGGCATCAGATGCATTTAGTAGCATTTTGTCAAGAATTTGGCATGTCATCTGATTGCTAACTATGTGCATTTTCATGAAATTGAACATAATTTGTTCCCTACCACATTTGCACAAACGGATTCTAGTCTTTTGTTATTTACTATATGCTGTGTATCTTTGCATTTCACATAAAGTGGAGAAGAATTCTGCATAACATAGCAGTCATAATGGAGTTTCTGTGTGGCCACAATTCTGCTTTTAAAATATTAGGATGTATGATGTAAACCATGCTGCTTAGATGAAATATGAAAAAACCGAAGGGGCACAAAACACTTAGAGGTCCACAAAAGTAAAAAAAAAAAAAAAAAAAAGTTTTTTTTTCTATTTCTAAAGTAACACCTATATTTTATCACTCCTACTCACACTGTGAGTATTTTATGCAGTAAGTAATTTGATTGATCTTGGGGCATCTACGTAGAGTAAGGTGCTATTCGCTGTGCATAAGGATAGCAGAATCTAGCCCTATATAATTAATACAAATATGTGCATAATTTAAAGCTGCCCCAGGACAGCCTTAAATTACATGATAACCATGCAGACACTGGCCTAGGAAGGAAAACATGGGGAGTCTCTATTAGTGAAATTAATTATATGTAAGATTGTCTTCAATAACCATGTGGGAATGATTAAGTAATCAGTCAAATAAAAGATTTAATAACAAATGCCCCATCAATTATACAAGAACACCCAGTAAAACTTAAGTAAAAATGGTTTTCAACATATTAATATTAACATCAATAATACGGGAAATATAATAACACGATTAAATATAATTTCTTGTAGCAAAACATATTCATAATATAAAAATAAACAAACTCAAAATAATATTTCCTGAGGAGACTGTATAGCTCGAGGGACTTGTAGTGGCATAAGGAGGAGATTTTCCACTGTAGGTCAAATGTATGAGTCCAGCCAAGATTAGTACTAACTGGAGCTCTGTACCATCTGATTGGTGTTCAGTAAGCTACCAAAAATTATCAGTGGCAATAATTCATAGGGTATGGCTCTCCAAATCCTAAATGGCTCTATCTGAGGAGCCAAGGACTAAATGGATATGGAAACAACTACAAAAAGCCTTTCAAGAAGCAAGGTTTGAAGCAAACTCATGGGTTGACTGTAGTGAGAAAGGAACATTCTCTTTTTTGGGCTCCCAATCTACCATATCAGTTATCTGCAGTCTGTCTCCTTCCTTTCAGCAGTGATCTTGGCAAATGATGAGCTTACACAAGTTTGTTGGTGAAGTCTATGCTGACATTGAGGACAAAAATTTCCTTCTGAATTCCTAAAAGCTATCATCTGACCTTTTATAATTATTGATTGGTAGAATATAGTACATACACAATGCCCAGAAGCACAAGACTGAGACAAATGGAATCAGAAGAAATTATTCTTAATATCAGTATGCCCCTAGTAGTCTGATCCAAAGGCCTCTGAAGTCACTATTTGTCTTCCCACTAATTTCAATAGTTTGTACTTGTCTTCCCACTAATTTCAGGCCTTTACCACTCATGTCAGCTTCAGTGGGTTCAATGTCAATTCAACTAGGATTCAATGGGTAGGACATGAGTACCTCAGCTAGCATTCAGTGAAGTAGCTCAGCCTGCAGAGCTCTGCATAGACTACAGCTAGAATGCTCACTTAAAGTTAAGGCATTTCTACGCTGCACTACACTGTGATCATCAAGTAACAGAAGGCTCAAGGAGATAGGGAACAAATAAGAATACATTTGTAGAGGAAATTATTTGCTGTGGGGAAATAAAAACATATACATCACATGATTGCAATGATGTCCATAAATATTAGGGGTGTGCAAAATGGGCCGTATTCGATTTGGATTTGGCCTGAATTGGGGACAGTGATTCAATTAGTTGGCCATGATTGGCCACGGGAGGACCCCGGGTGGCCCACCAGACCCAGGAGGCATCAATCATCAAGCCAGAGGGGCATGGGGGGGCTCCCCACCCTGCTTCCGGCAGACCTGGAAGTGGACTGGAAGTGCTTCTGGTCAACTTCTGGGTCTGCTGCTGAACACGCTGGGGATCCCCGCATGCTCCTGTGGGACTCTCCATCGGCCCCAGCATTGCAGCATTCAGGATCTGCCTGGTACCCTGAGGTATGTAGAAAAAATATTTAAAGTTGTGTCTATGTCCAAATCACCAAATCTTTCCGAGTCTCTCCGAATTGATTTGGGGGGTTCCAATTCAATTCAGAGAGATTAAAGGGTCTCCTGATTCAGGTTCAGACATTCAGCCACCGAATCAAGCCGAATCTCTGCCAAATCAAATCAGGGACTGAAGCTTCACACAGACCTAATAATTATAACAAAGTAAGAAGCATCCACTGAAGCCTTACTTGAGTTTGATCTAAATTGTAGTATTCTCTTGTGATAACTGTAAAAGGCTGGGGTTTGATTCAAATGCATCTAAACTACCTTTAGAGTAATCTGAATATTTTTTGCATACACAAAACTACATTCTAAAATGTGTAGATTTTGATCCTAAGAAGGTTTCCTCATTTAGTCTATAGAATTAATAGTCACAGGAACATTTTAGGAGGTGTAATTCTCATATCCTTCATAGTATCATGGACCTTCAAGTAAGGAAAGGCATTAACTGCTTAAAATAAATAAACTTATTAAGAAGAGAACAAAAGAAAATTAGTTTGCTGAAAGAAATTAAACCTTTTTTGTTAGATTTGAATTTCCTCCCAAACTTCTGAGAGAAACATCTCCCATTTTTCTAATAGAAATCTATTTTTTTATTAGATATAGAATACACCTCCATAAAAAGAAAGGGTATGAATACATTTGTCAGTAATTAACATAGTATTTATTTCCATATTAGACCTGGTTTTCTTTTGACAGATCTCTTCCCATGACTCTTACAGAAAGTTACTAAATGGAAAAAGACATCTATTTGAATTCACAATATTTTATTTCTACACTGTATTATAGACATTTCAACTTATAATTGAACGGCATAGTAATATTTAATTAATATAAATGTTCTTGATTTATATGTGCATTTTACTAAACATGTTTGAAGCCTTGAATCTGTAACATCTTTCAGCCAGGGCATACAGTTAAAATAATATGGGTTTTGGGGGATTTTTTTTTTTTATCAAAATCTGAGAAATAACCTGCCAAACCAATCATTCCTTCCCAAGAGTCTCACAGAAGGCCTGGATGTTAATTGCATTTAACCTAGAACAGCAGAGCATTTTTTTTCTTTATACAATAACTAATATGTAAACTACTGTTGCACTTTGAAATTACTTTCACTTAAATTCTATTATTGAAGCTCCACAGTGGAATATATCTAGGGTCCATTTCATTAAAAAAGACTAATTACACTGGCAGTGTGTAATGTAGCCGCCAGTCTTTTCCTGTATGACTCAAAAATGAACATTCAAGATATTCAGTATACTGATTTGTACTGGCATTCATGAGAAAGATTTATGCAAGTATGCAGCTGAGCCCAGAATTCAAATTCTGGTTGTGAATGGAAAGGCACCTCTTGTTTCCTGTAGCAGCTGGAATTTACATGGATTGGCTAGCAACTAGGATATACCCAGAGTACCTATCCTTTTTATTTCTGTGTGTAGCAAAGAAGAAATAAAATCACCAAAACAAAATATACAATTACACTTACATAATTTATTTCATCCTATGCTATTCTAAAACTAATGGCAATTATACACAAAAAACATTGCAGATATGCAGCCACTTTCTGGGTAGTGAGTAAGAACCAGCCAGCACAGTGGTAAACCAACATAGTGGTAACATTGTAAGCTGCTATATAACTACTGTTTATTTCATAATATCAGTCATATGACACAGGGAAGGCTTACAAAAGCTTAATATCCCAGTCATGGGAAGAGGAATTCACTTTCCATTAACTGGGAAAGCTACTGCGACAGCTTCCTCTGTTTTGGAAAGATGAAATAAGAAAAAGAGATCACAAGACCAACCAGCAAAAACAAGCACACACTAATGCACCATATCCACCTAAACTCTTACTCTCAAAAAAACACTGAGGATGGAGCTCACAGAAAATGATTTTAACTCCTTGATGGGTAGACGAATAGTTGGTGCCTTTCCATTCACAACCAAATGGATGCCTAACTGAAAAATCTTTGCATGAGTGACTTGCTAATTTATTCTTGGATTTATTCTCAAGTTGTTCTTTGTTTAGAATTAGGCATTTGCAGATATCTGTTTTGTGCAGCTTGTGTTTGTTGTCTTGTACATTTCATTGGCTACATTCAGACATTACTTTTTTACCAGTATAAGTGATCGGAAACAGGGCTATACCTGTAACAGAACAGAAGTTCAGCACACTTAGACCGGTTTAAAAATGGCAGAACCCAGTTTAAGATAGCATCCATCTCCCCACCAAAAGGAAGATGTGTATTCTGTTTACTACCTCTCTGTTCAGTTCCTATCAGAGCACTCAGTGTGTGTCTATGAGGAAGGGTGACTCAGTGTGGTCAAAATGTTTTTTTTTCTTTTTTAATTTTACGCTGCTTACAGATAACCACATAACTTAAATTCTGCTTTGGGCTTTTTGAACGTCTGTACCTAGCCAATATTGTGTAGTATCTGTCAGGCCAAAGCGTTGTCAGTAGTCTTCTGGAAGTCCTTAGGGCATAGAGAACAACTGTTCTTGGTTTTCTTTAGCTCTGCTCTGGTCTTGTAGAACTACCCCACTGGGGTTATTTGAGTATAGATGAAATAGTTGCTACCTTGATGGCTTCCAGCCACCACTTTTCTGTTTGACACTGTCGCGGGGAGGAACCGAAGGATAGACCCCGAGGAGCTAGGGTGGAATCTGGGGGTCAGGAATGCACCGTGGAAGGAGAAAGAAAAAAAGAAAAAATGGAAAATACCTCACTTGCAGCAGGAGCTGAAGTGAAGGCGGAAATAGCGGCGGGACCTGAGTGGCTCATTAGCTGAGCCTTTATACAGCTGCAGCCAGCTGATAAGAGGAGTGGAAGGAGCTGGACGGGGGAGATAAAAAGAGGTGCTGATGAGGAAGAGAGGGAGAAGGGGCGGAAGGTTGCCAGCCAGGAAGTCGCTTCCGGACCCCGCACAGAGGGTAATAGGAGGGAGAACTGACTCCTGCAGTGTAGGAGGATGACGTGAAGTTCACTGTGGGGAGGACACCACTGGTGGTGGCACAAGGAGCGAAGGGGCAGAAGCACGCCACTCAGACCGGGAATTTGGATGCAAAGACCAAGAGGAGCAGGAGGAGCGGGACGGCGGGAGTTACCCCCAAAGAGCCAGAAAGGCTCACAAAGGTCAAGATGCCAGACCAGGTGGGGCCGTCGTGGGCTCGGGTGGGCTCAAGGAGGTGTCCCTGGTGGGGAACAAAGGGTAAGGGCTGTGGAAGACAGGCCCCAGCAGTACAGAGCCGCCTGGGGGGAGACGTGTGGAAAGACGTGGCAAGAGGGACCACCAAGGGTCCAGTGAATTCATGGGCTGGGCGAAGACTTGAGGAGAAAACATAGTAGCCTGCAGTCCAACACAGACCCAGTTCAGGGCCAGCTAGGGGCCTTAGGGGCCAGGGCCTGTAGGGGTAGAGCAGGCTGCAGGAGCAGGTGGTAAGGGGGCAGAAGGCCTCTCCTAAGCAGTACATGCATTTCGCTGTTGTTGGTATTTTTTCCTTTTGTTTTTCTTTCAGTTTTCCACTTTTGGAGGGGTTGTGAGGTACAGTATAGAGAGCCTGAGCATTGGCTAAACCTAAAGGTGGTGTACAGTCTTAAGGGAAGATAGACGGTGTTGAGACCCAGGAGGGAGAGTGAGGGTCTGGTCCAGTCGACTCGTAGCCCGTCTCTGCAGGAAGACATGGGGCATCAACAGTTGGGGATCGGGCCAGAGTTCATCAGGAACCTGTCAAGGCAGGGGTAAGGGCAAGGTATAGGGGAGGTGGAGCCTCGCAGAAAAGCAACGTCTGGGGGGCCCGTACACGCAAGAACCCTAGTAGTCGGACCTCCACCACTGAATTAAGATACAAAGCTGTGGCAGGCGAGATTGGGGGAGAGATTATCCAAGGGAGGGACATCTACATGGTAGGACCTCAGGGATGGATAAATGGACAACCCTAAACATCCAGATCTGCACAGCGTGTGACTGGATGTTTGAGGCCAGGCGGGTGCAGACACATTCTCTCCTTTTAGTAATGGGATAATCGTTGGTCTTGGGCATTAATTTTTTAATTTTCATTTTTTAGTTTATTGGTATTTATTTTTTAGTTATTTGGTAACTACTTCAAGGGTACCTGTTTGTTGTTGGTAGTAAATCAGTTTATTTAGCAGTGATTTTATCAGATTTTAGCAAAGACACAGGGCATTGTGGGAAAGATATAATTTTAATTTACTACCTTCCAGTGCCTCAAAGAAACAATGGAAATATGGCAGCCATAGAACAGCAGACCTGACCAAGTTAGCTGTTCAGTAGGAAACAAGAAAAGGAATACTATGAGATCTGTGGGGCATGGATTGTCTTTTTTTGTCATTGGACTCTACACCCTATTGCAATACAATAGCAACTCAAAGAGAATTCAGGATACGACCCCTACATGGTATTGCAATAATAATAGTAACAACAGCAACTACATATGGTATGAAACAGCAAGTAAAAATTATGTGCTTCATAGTAACAATGTGCCATTACATCTCTTCCTAGAGAGACAAAAGGAACTTTTGAAATGCATTTACTGCCAGATTTGGGAATGACTGGAAAAAAAAAGCTTAGCCACAAAGCAATCATTAGTATGCATTCCATTTTTGCTCTTTTATTGCACATTACTGAAAAAAAAATGTCTCAGAGAAAACAGGGGGTTAAAGTACTCACTTGTAAATGTTTTAACAGCTAGAGAGATGTTTTGGTGTCTGCTGTATGCTCTTGGTTTTATCTAAATAATCTGATGAACAGTCTAATTGATTTGTGCATTATACCCATAAAGACATTATATTTGAACTTGGTATGAAATAAAATGCTTTGGTCAGTCAATACTCTTCAAGAGAGCACTTCGAAGATCTTATAAAAGGGTCAGCGACCTGTACATTGAGATTGGACCTCTGCTGTCTGGGGAAAGACCTGTCTGCACTTGGTCTTTGAACCTGCCCTCTCCCTCTTTCCCAAAGCACCATACAAAGCAATAACTTATTACAATTGAGTGTTTTCAATTGTGCATACAAGAAAATATCACAACAATGCAGCTTAAAAACTCCTTTGTAAGAATAAGTGGATCAGATAATATTTCATTTCTTTTTAATATATACTGTTAAAAAATATTTCACATTTACGATGATTGTTTTAAATACCAAGGTTTAGTACACATGTCTCTTTGCCTGGTTCTTGTCAGTTGACCAGCCAAAACTAAGAGCATTTAGCTTGGAAACTTAGGATTTGCCAAAAATGGTCCCAAATCCCCAACAACTGTTTTTCAAATAGAGATGATACAAACCCAGAATCATTAATCCTTCTCCCATTAAAGAATTCAGAGTTCAGTGATGGTGGATTTGAACTACTGATTTGGGTTTTCTTTTCCTAAAACTAAACGTGAACCCCAATCTATACAGAAGATCTCAAACAGTCCTGATGCATGGGCGTTTAAGCACAGAAAGAACAAGACCATATGCACATGTATGTCTTCTTTTGAAAAGCCTGAGTCATGTTTCCAGATCTGAACACCTTAAACATCGGGGTGTCTGAAACCTGTATTATAATTTTTTTTTCCAATTTAAGCCCATTTTTAGACAAAACCCACATCACGAGGTTTTATATACTCAGACCAGTCACTAGTTTGATCCATCTCTATTTTGTCAGAAACATTATTCAGAACATTTGAGCATCTTCTTCCTGTGTATTCAGTTTTTTTTAGTGGGATTGACTCTGGTACTTGTATCCTGCAATGAGAGAGGTTTGTTTACAATCAAAATTTAGGCACACTGTTGAGACAAAGGATTATGTTTGTAATCAGAATTCCATTCATGAACACTATGATTTATAGACATTTCTAAAAAAAGTAGTACTCTGTGCCATTACTTAAAAGGCTAGACTTTCAGAGTTATTTATAAACACCAGTACAACAGAAACAGTTGCTAACTTCACACAGTAAGACACTATTCATCATATAATTCAGTGGAAAAATAAAAGATCTGTGGGAAGTGGCAGTAGAAAGATAGCACTTCAATGCAGAAACTAATCTAGATGAAAACAAGTGATATTTTCCTCTTTTAAAATCAAATCGCAAAATGTAAAATAAGTGGTTATAAACAGCCAATTGTCCCAACACCATTTTTTTTCCTGGTCAAACCATGCAAAAAAACCTAAAACTCACAATGGAGCAACTTCCATTTGAGATCAGTTTCTCTTCCTCTAGCATGGTCTATTTATTTTTATTGGTTTGTTTCTCATTAAATCCTTCAATTACTCTGCAGTGTAAAATGGTGAAATTATTGGCATGTGCCACTTTCATCATGTATTTGAGTTTGCTTATTACACTTGCAGAAAATGCTTGAATGGTATTAGGCTCTGCTGTGGATTGAGACAGAGTTAATAAATATTATTTGGTGTTTTTTTCCCTGAGAAGCACTGCTTTTCTTGATTGTTTTTTACAGTTGGATTGGGAATATTGATTTATTCACCACTGTTACAATAATTGTATACAAGGAACAAAAAATGCAGAGGTAACATTTCATCAGCTCAAACAGATTAATTAGTTGTAGTAGATTAGGCACAGTGTTACACAGAAAGATTTGCATTTAGAGGAAGAAAAAAGTTTTTTTTTAATCTTAAAAAAGGCAAGAGAATTTAATAGAGATGTGATACACTGAGCTGCTTGGCTTATTATTCAATCAATGTTTCCAAATGAGTATTAAAGGGCAACTTTAAATATTAACTCTTCTTTCTAAAATAAAAAATAGAGTGTAATTGTGAAGTACATAGTGCAGGGAAATCCCCATTTACTGTACCTGTATAAAGAGGTTAACTCAATTTCATATCCTAAATTTCAATTTTTATAGGAATTATATCTTAATTCTGCCACAGTAGCAAGGACATGAAGACCTAGGAGTCCTCATCATTCATTCTGTCATCATGTAGAATATGATAGAAATCTATGTAGTTGTTTTTCTTTTGCTGGTTGTGTGCAGGATTGTGGAGAGGCATGCAAATGTAAATATTATTGTGTTTCCTATGAGGTTAGTTTGGCCACGGTACTGCAAAATTATTCATTAAAGGTTATGAGACATTAACAGGAGTTTTAAAAGTGTCTTGGTTGTTCCTTATTTGACCCTTTACTGAAGGGAATTGAAATTTCCCAGTCCTCTGGACCACTGACATCAAGAGAGTAATTAAGCAATTTCCCCCAAGGTTTCAAGTTTTAACATTTTTCAGTATTCAAATAGAGAAGAAAAACAATTTTTTATCCCCCTCATATTCTATAGAGAGTTTCACAATAGACCTTGCCTGACATGCTGATTTTCTTTTTAACCATCTGTTAAATCATCCTGGCTTGCAACATATTAGACATTATGAATGCCCCTAATTTTTCAAAGCAGTGCACAAGGATTCAGCTGCTTGACTTTCAGCTTATACCACAGTCTCCCGCCCCAACCATTGAGAGACTTCAGACACACACAGAGCCAGTTCCACAGCTCCAGTAATGCCATTTGTGTCAGCCTGTCAATGCAAAACAGCCTTCAGTCTGGCTTAGAGGGGCACAGGAGGGAAGTGTGTGTCGGGCAATATCTGGGTGACACAGAGTTTTCACAGAGACCCGCTACACCACCCTGACTCCTACCATCTGTTGCAGCCCCCGATTGAAGAATTGCTCCTACAAAAGTATGTACAACCCCCTGATCCTAATGGTTCTTGGTTGTTTGAATTGTGTCTTGTACTACAAGCAGCTGGAGCAATTCATTAACTTGAGGGGCAAATCTGACCTACAGTGACTCCAGAATTAGGGGTGACAGCAAAGTTGCTTGAGTCACTTTTTGCACCCCTCAGATCTCGAGCTGCGTGATTGTGCATACAAAGATCACACCTCAGGGTCTGATCAGTCCCTCAGTATGTTGAGCTTGATCCTGCACTACTTGATGGAAAATTCTAGTTGACATGAGCAGAAATAACATGCATGTATGAACCATGAAACTGGATAATGGCAGAGTCCGTTCTATTACTGGTATGCTTATATACATGGATCCCCATTTTCACTTGTGAAAGCCGGATGAAATGGGCTTCATTTCAGGAGCTTATGAGATGACGAATGGGAAAAAAAATCCTTCCTCTATATAGCCATTCCTTGGATGCTGCTATACTCAATGAAAGTTTAAAAAAATCAGCACAGCAGGCCAGCAACAGACACTACAAAGGAGTCTGTGTGCTTCCAACACTATCACTGCAAGAGCAGTGCTTTCACATCCATATTGACTTAACTTTCACCAGGAAGTGGTGGTGCCACATGCTTGCTGAACTGCACTAAATGTGAGAAGTACAAATTAACAAAATAAAAGGTTTTGTCTAGGAAAGAAAAAAAAAAGCCTATCTCTTTGCTGCTTACTATCTGTATTCAGGGCCCACCACTCACTTCTTCATGTAAACACACAGCAAAGTGGCTCCAACCGTGACTGAGGAATGTTGTGGAAGCTCGGGATCTGATGCCATGGGGTAGTGAGCACTCTCAACTCCCATGAAGTTGCTTCTGGCAGGAGCTGATGAGGCATGGCAGTATCCTGCAGGAGTGAGCTATTTTTGTAGACTCAGTGTTGGTCAAAAGCATGGCTCTGAATGCTGAGTAGCACTGTGTAGCCAGGGCTATGAGTTAGACCTCCAGTGTCCCAAAACCAAAGCTATGTTTAGTTTGAATTTATGTTGTGGCTCATGCACACCTAATGTGTGTCCAGAAGCTTCTACACACTTGCAGTAAAAAGTAAATCATGACAAATGTCACTATATTTACTTAACATTTTAACTGGGCACTCTAGGGGCTTGTTTTCCAATTATTTGACATTTAAATTACAGACCTCTTCCATGACCGTTATATACTACAATGGGTTTCATCAGAAGTATTCCAACCATACTTGTTTTTTCTTTAATCTATAACTGATGTGTGATTTATATTGTGTTGAGTCACCATTGTCCATTATAAAATAAATGGTGCATGAATGCTGAAAAAAGCAGGCAAACATTAAGACGTGGCACCTTGGAGTATTTGCCCTTTCCATTCGGTGTGTACAGTGTCATAATGAAGTTCCACATCTAAATACTGAAAAAAGGCTGCTCTTGTACCATCAACTAAAGGGTCTGTCAATATTGTGAGACCAAAAAAATGAAGGTCAAGGAAAATCAGTTTTTAAATAAACACATTGACAGTATCCCCTTAATTTGTGCTGCAATGTGTTTTTCATTCTGTTCTTCAGCATAAGAATGTGGAATGTCATTATAAAACTGTCCATGCTGCTTTCTCTTTCATATACCCTCAAGGATCTCAAGTAGGGATTGATAAAATGTTTTCAATGAAGTCAATTAAAAAAGATCAAATCATATGTTTGCGAGGACTCTGTTAGTGTTCAACAGCATGCAACAGTAGCTTTCCTGTCTACTGCCTGAGTACTGCCTAGATACTAGAAGGCTTTTGCAGCTCCTGAAATGATAAAGGAATATATCCTTGTAGCCATTGACATATCATTGCTGCAAAAGATACAGTGCTAGTGGAAAAGATGAACACTGGAGTACACAATGAATTTGAAAATATTCTATTCTTGCACATGCCAGGTGTTCACATGAAAGAATTCCTAACAACTCCTCCCATCCATAACAGGCCATGAGAATGGATATGTACTATTTTATATATATCTTAATGAATCCCCCTATATTATCTTCCTATGTTTCTTTCTAGTACACTACAAAAATATTCCAGATGCTATGAAAGATAATCATTAAAAGTGTCCTGCATCTAAGGTCAATAACAACTCTTCAGGATCCTTTCATGGTTTCTGTGATGTGTGCTTTCTTGTTAAGAATCAGTAAAAAAACCAAAATAACCCTTGATCAATTAAGAAGGACATTTAGTATTTTGTAGAGGTTTTAGAACAAAAATATTAAACATACGTTTAATTGACTGATTTAATCTGTAGAATTCTTGGGTGAAAGGAGCGGATGATGATTAAAGTTGTATATAAATCAGTACATATATTTTAAAGGACAGTGATAGTTATGTTAGGATAGTTATATTAATGAAAGTACAGTATATTCTTTTCTAGAAAAAAACAGTTTCATGTTATAGGCTGTCAGCCAACAACTAACTGGGGTGAGAGGAAATGTATATTATGGGCTGCTTACTCCATATGTATCCAGTCCTGGGCATGTAGCCTACCTTCTGTGAAGGATCTAGAAATGTAGCCACAACAGAGACCAAATATTGAATCCGTGAGCTACAGTAATTCCAATATTTCTTTATCAAGCATTCTTTAAATAATTTAAAAACACTCTGTCTCTGAAGAGTAAAATAAAACACCTCTAATTTTGTTATTGGATAAGTATCACATTTATTCAAATCTAAGATGAGTCTTCCCCTGCCCCATCAGTATTGGGGAAAAGCCCCTTAGATTCATGTATAAATTGTGGCGGGAGGGGGAGGAGGCAGGCAGCTGCTGTCACTCTGCCTCTGGCCCTGAGCCCATGTCCATGTAAGAATCAGATCCATAGCAGCCTCTTGCCCCAACTTTGCTTGCCCTATATAGCATCTGGCACACTGTCTGCCCCTTTCCTGCCACCTCTTTATTGTCAGGCACAGCTTGGCTCTGGCTCAGGCTGGATTTCCTCCTGGGTATCAAGCACATGGAAACACTGTGCCCTGTCCTGGCAATTAGCAGTGCTGACACTGCTGCATGGGCCAGCAAGGACTAAGCTTCCACGCTCAATGCTCTGGGAAGGAACAGAGCCCAAGCAGCTCGTGGCAGTAAGCAGCTGGCGAGGTGGAAGAGGCTGAGATTCTGAAAAGTGGCACAGAGGGGCAGAGTCTGTGGAGACCTGGGGGTCAGGGGGTGCTGATGGCTGGCGAGGGCTGGTGGGGGGGGGGACAGGAAGGCTGCAGGGGGAAGAAGTGGGGGAGCAGAGGGTAGGGGGGCCATCCGATTTCCCACAGCCACTATTATCCCTGCGGTAGTGGTGGTAGGGGAGAGAATTTAAGGCAACCCTCTGATAATTAGTTTCTATAACTGGAAAATTATAACAAAGTTATACTTTTTCCATATATAGAATCTAATTCTTGAGGGGTCATCTTAAATTCCAGGTTGACTTAGAGTCAAGTAAAACTTTACCATATCCCCATTTAGCCATCGCCAGTTTATCACTTTTGTAGCTTTGTCCACATATGGAGTTTCCCAATACCTATGCTTATGAATTTAGGCTAGGTTCCAACATCTTTCATCAGAGCCAAGGCTCTTGAAAAGCAATTACAAAGCAAGTAGTTATCATAATGTCATTGGTAGAGTTTGTTTTTGAAAGGGTAACAGTGATACTTCGCAATTTGATATTACTTACCTATGGTGGATAAGGACAAGGAACATCACTTTTACTACGTTAAGTCATAAGGCAGTACATTTGTGAAATGTTTTTCTGTAATGGACTTTCAATTGGACTATAAATTACTTTTCTCAGCGGTATATAAAATGATTGCTTCCATGGCCTGGTCTCTTAATTTTTGCTATCTTAAATGCTATGTCATAGATAGGCTGCTGCAAGCTGTGGAGATTCTTTGGCCCAGGCCTTACAGAGATAATCAATTCATTTTCACAAGGAAGGTTTTGTTCAAAAGAAACGTATAATTGAATATAGTGATGGGCACAGAATAGATGGGCAAACTAAGAATAGTGAAGCTGTGAAGTGTTCTATAGATACGTGTTGAGCCTGTGTCTGTTCTTATTACATCAGCAGAAATATGGCAGGTTTTGGCCCAACAATGGAAAGACTGAAAATCTGCCGCCCCGACCCCTTAGCCTGGGAAGTCTGCTGCTTCCCAGGGGCCCGCATCCGAGACATTGCAGAGAGGATCCCACAGCTCCTCCGGCCCACAGACCACTACCCCATGCTCATGGGGCACCAATTCACGTGGGTACCAATGACACAGCTCGGAGCACCCCCAGCCATGTCATGAGGCGCTACAGGGATTTGGGAGCGGGGCTTAGGGGTCTGAGAGCTCAGGTGGTGTTTTCGTCCATCCTCCCAGTCTCAGGCTATGGGCTGAGGTGGGAAAGGAGGAGCCACGCAGTGAACCAAAGGCTGCGGAGCTGGTGTCATTGGGAAGGCTTTGGCTTCCATGACCGCAGCCTGCTCTTTGGCGAGAGAGGCAGTGAGCTGGTGGGAAGAGATGGCCTCCACCTCCCTCCCCTGGGGAGGAGGCTCTTCTCAGCCAGGCTGGCTGACCTGCTCCACCAGGCTTTAAACTAAGCCTGCTGGGGGATGGGGGGACTACTGCCACTGCTGGGCCACTGAGCGACCCTTGCAAAGCCAGCAGACCAAGGCACTTAAAGGAGCCCACCCCTGCCCCAGCCCTGGCACAATCTGTGGGCAAGGCAAGAGCCCCTAAGGGCACACTTGGCTGCCTGTACACTAATGCCAGGAGCCTGGGTAACAAGCAGGATGAGCTCGTCCTCCTGCTCAGTGCAAAGAATTATGACGTCATTGGGATAACGGAGACCTGGTGGGACTCCACCCATGACTGGACCATGGGTATAGAGGGCTATACCCTGTACAGGAGGGATTGTATTGACAAAAGGGGCAGGGGTGTAGCTCTCTATGTGAAGAAAAGCTACATGTCCCTGAAAGCTGATGTTGGTGACCAGCATGGACAGCTAGAGACCCTCTGGGTAAAAATTTGTGGGGAATTTGGCACAGGGGACACAACGGTGGGAGTCTACTACAGACCTCCCACTCAAAGTCCTGAGCTTGACCAGGAGTTCGCCCGGGAAGTGACTGAGGCCGCTTGCTCCAGGACCTTGGTTGTCATGGGTGACTTCAATTACCCGGACATCTCGTGGGAAGATCACTCAGCAAAATCCGAGTGGTCGCAAAGCTTTCTCTCGTGCGTGGATGACCTCTACCTGACTCAAGAAGTCTATGGGCCAACGAGAGGCAAAGCGCTGCTCGACCTGGTACTGGCTATGGGGGATGACGTAATCGGCGAGCTAGTGATCGATGGGAAGCTGGGTGACAGCGACCACGAGCTGATCACCTTTACCATCCGCTGTAAAGCTGGCAAGTCAGTCAGCAACACAGAAGTCCTTGACTTCAGAAAAGCCGACTTTGACAAGCTCAAGAGGCTAGTCGGTCAGGCCCTCAGGGACCATGACCCCAGGGAGATGGGAGTTCAAGAAAAGTGGTTGCTTCTCAAGGAAGTGATCCTCAATGCACAAGCTAAATCTATTCCAACACAGAGGAAAGGCAGCAAGAAGGCACAGCAGCCCCCCTGGCTTTTCAGGGACCTAGCGGACCTCCTGCAGCTAAAAAGGAAAGCCTACAAAGGATGGAGGATGGGATTCACCTCCAAGGAGGATTATTCTGCGCTGGTCCAGTCCTGCAGGGAGCAAACCAGGAAAGCCAAGGCTGCAACTGAACTCCAACTAGCTTCAAGCATCAAGAACAACAAAAAGTCCTTTATTTAGATATGTGGGGAGCCGGAGGAAAAGCAAGGGCAATGTTGGACCCCTGCTAAACCAGATGGGGCAACTGACGCCCAGGAAAAAGCCAACCTATTAAATAGGTACTTTGCATCAGTCTTTCATCAGTCCCATGGGACGCCCATGCCTGCTATGGGACAGGGAGATCCGGGTGATGGGGATCCCCTACCCTCCATAAATGCTGACCTCGTGAAGGAACACCTTGAGAAGCTGGATACCTTCAAGTCAGCCAGCCCTGACAATCTGCACCCCAGGGTACTCAAGGAGCTGCCGAGCGTCATAGCCGAGCCCGTGGCACGGATCTTTGAAAACTCCTGGTGCTCTGGTGCAGTGCCCGAAGACTGGAAGAAGGCCAATGTGGTGCCAATCTTCAAGAAAGGGAGGAGAGTGGATCCGGCTAACTACAGGCCCATTAGCCTGACTTCTATCCTGGGGAAGATCTTAGAAAAGTTTAATAAGGAGGCCATTCTTGATGGACTGGCCCAGGCTAACATCCTAAGGGATAGCCAGCACGGGTTTGTTGCGGGTAGGTCTTGTTTGACCAATCTCATTTCCTTCTATGACCAGGTGACCTATCACCTGGACAAGGGAGAAGAGATTGATGTCATATATCTTGACTTCAAAAAAGCTTTTGATCTGGTATCCCATGAACACCTCTTGGCCAAACTGCCCAGTTGTGGCCTTGGCTCCACCATGATCCGCTGGCTGGGAAACTGGCTCTGCGGTCTGTGTAATTGATGGCAGTCACTCATCGTGGTGCCCTGTGATCAGTGGGGTCCCTCAAGGCTCTGTCCTGGGACCCATCCTGTTCAACATCTTCATTAATGATGTGGACATTGGAGTCAGGAGTGGACTGGCCAAGTTCGCTGATGACACCAAACTTTGGGGCAAAGCATCCACGCCAGAAGATAAGCGGGTGATCCAGGCTGACCTGGACAAGCTCAGCAAATGGGCAGACGAGAACCTGATGGTGTTTAACACCGAAAAATGCAAGGTTCTCCACCTTGGGAGGAAAAACCTGAAGCACCCTTATGGGCTCGGCAGTGCTACGTTGGATAGCACTACAGAAGAAATAGACTTGGGGGTCATCATTGACCACAAGATGAACATGAGCCTCCAATGCGATGCTGCGGCTAGTAAAGCGACCAAAATGCTGGCGTGCATCCATAGATGCTTCTCGAGCAAATCCCGGGACATCATTCTCCCCTTGTACTCGGCCTTGGTGAGGCCGCAGCTGGAGTACTGCGTCCAGTTTTGGGCTCCACAATTCAAAAAGGATGTGGAGAAGCTTGAGAGAGTCCAGAGGAGAGCCACGCGCATGATCAGAGGTCAGGAAAACAGATCTTACGATGACAGGCTGAGAGCCATGGGACTCTTTAGCCTGGAAAAGCGTAGGCTCAGGGGTGATCTGATGGCCACCTATAAGTTTATCAAGGGTGACCACCAGGATCTGGGGGAACGTTTGTTCACCAGAGCGCCCCAAGGGATGACGAGGTCGAACGGTCACAAACTCCTGCAAGACCGTTTCAGGCTGGACATAAGGAAGAATTTCTTTACTGTCCAAGCCCCCAAGGTCTGGAACAGTCTGCCAGTGGAGGTGGTTCAAGCACCTACATTGAACACCTTCAAGAGTAAATTGGATGCTCATCTTGCTGGGATCCTATGACCCCAGCTGACTTCCTGCCCTTTGGGCAGGGGGCTGGACTCGATGATCTCCCGAGGTCCCTTCCAGCCCTGATGTCTATGAAATCTATAAAATATTGGCATTAAGAAATAAGCAACTTTCAGTTCACATTATTAGCTGATCTACTAAGCATGTTTCCTATTCACTTTTCTAACAATGCTACACTTAATGTATAGAAGTGCATAGGCCTTTTCAAGCCAGTCAAGAAGATCTCATAACATGAAGAAAATAATATATTTGAATTCTACATCTCCTTTGTTAACAGCACAGCAATAATGTTTTCTGCATTTTTAACCCTCAGAACTCTCACACCTTCTTGCACCTGTGAAGGTGTGTACCCAGCTATGAACACAATTATGACATTCAATAGGAGTTGCCTTTCAGATAAACATCTGGAAAACTGTCTGGGTGTAGCATTGATTCAGATAGTGCCAGACTTAAAAAACTGTTAATGACAAGAACTCTAATTTTTCTCCCCATATTTTGGCCTCTATAAAAAATGAAAAATTTAAACGTGAAATATATAACACTTTTGAACATTTGTTTACTTATTAACCATTGAAATAATGTTCCAAGAAACTTTATTAAACTACTATTTGTTAACAAATCACTACTTTATTCCAATAAATCAATGCAATGACTAATATTTCCATACTAGGCTCATTTATAACAATTATTCTACATGCCAGAGCTATGTATTCACTCTGTTATATCAAAGACCAAATGCTTCAATAAGTATGGCCTCTAAATCCCTAAATATCCCAAGAATCATACTGCTGAACTCTGGGTGATTGTAATTTTATCTCACTGATATAAAAATGTTTACAGTGTATGCAAGGTCCCCTAAATTGCGAATAAACTATGTATATTGGGAAACAGGGGATAAGGCACTAATCAAGAGCATAATGTAAATGTTTTTCTTTCTAGGATTGCTTTAATATTGGAAGACCTGGGCTGTAAAATTAGTCAGGTGGGGCCTCAAATTCAAATTTGAAGTAGTGGCCACATGGGCAGTTTTGAAATGCTTTCCACAATGTATATCGCTTTTACACATCACTGGACATCTAAGGAAGAAATAAAAGACACCAGGAATGAGGTTTAACTAGGCTACTACTTTAAGACATCTGGGAGCTATCTAGTAATAACTTGTCTTGTCCATGATAGTGCATCCCACCTTGTGGAGGGCTGCTATCAGCACCTCCACCCTGTAAACTTGGTCCCAGCATTGTTCCAGAGACTCACTACTCTCCCTTGTCTGAACCTTAAAGGGGTGGGGAAAAAGAGTAATGACTCCTTACTATATCAGTCATTAAAAGCCCCATGTACATTTGCACCTTCCTTAGGAAGTGCCTTTTCTAACCTACCTCTAATTCCAGTTTACCAAGGGCATTTGTAGACATATTCAGCATTTTTTTAAATCGTGTTAACTGATTTGGATTACAAAAGTTCAAATCAAATTTAAATTCAAATTAAGGGTTAATAGACGATCATTGACCATCACGGCAGGGGGCACTGCCTATACGCAGTTTATACACTTGACAGCCCCTTAACATAGGTTGGAAGTAATTAGGAGGTAATAATAAGCCTGTGTAAGTGCTGCTACATTGTTGCAGTTGCTGTTCCAGAAACTGTAATGGACCTGATATTTAGGGTCTTGTTGGCACATTTGACTTTGTAAAGGTGTTAGTTTGTGCCTGATAGCCTCTAATGTTTTGCAAAAATCCAGCTGAACTTCTTGGGGGAGGGAGGTATTTGCAATGCTTATCTGCTTATCGAAGTTCCTAAGGACTGTTTTTCCTAAAAGCAATGATGCATATACATATTAATACAGTTTCAATTGTCTAATTCAGACTGCCTAGTCTGTATTAAATTTAATCCTCATTCAGTGAGGATTACTTACTTTGGACTGGAGCCTATATTATTTCAGATTACAGACATCCACATGTATATAGCTGTAGTCTGGATTAAACCTAGAAAAACAGCTATAAACTGGACCTGCTACTGAGTCAATACATGCACTGGGGAGATCAACCCTGAAGGAGTTGTTCACAATTTTGCTTGCTTTCTCCCTCCACAAACCTTTGTTGTATTCCTTTCCTAATACTTTCTTAATATTGATCATAATTATACTCCTCCTCTACTCGTGCCTCCACCTTGAATAACTCCAGTTTTGGATACGCAGAGGGGGCTGTCACCAGTGTTTCCTACTGCCATAATTTAGCCCCGAGCCTATTTATCCTTTTGTGGTTTGGGCATTCAAATACCTTGGAACTATCCTACCAGATGTTCTGCTGTGACTAGGTTACAGTTAACTCCATATCAAGCAACTATTTCTATCCCTACTTTCTTTGTTTTGCCTCTACAAATTCTCCAGATGCAATCTGATTTATTCTGGTAGCCTTGAAGAATGCTCCAGAATTGAGGAAAGGGCTTAGAAACTCTTCTATTTAGCACATATGGATGCGTCCAGATCAGCATGCACATACAGTTTGTAGTGCTGCAGACCCATCTGTGGTGCTGCAAACCACATGCACTGCACATGGAGGTATTCACTGCACTGCTAATTTAAGTATGGTGGGTCTTTTTGACACTGGCAATCCCAGTGTTAAAAAACCCATGGCAGAAAAAAGTGGGGCGGCACATGTGGCAGCAGTGTGCACTGTCCCAAACTGGAGCCTGGTCAGCTGGAACCACGCTCCGGCTGCCAGCCAGGCTCCATGAGCTGAGATCGCTGCTGCTGGAGCCCCAAAAGGCCCCCAGGTGCCTGGATAAGGCTGCTGGGGCCCACCAAGGTGTTGGCCCCAGCATCCCCTATCCACCCAGGGTAACTTGCTGCATGCCAACGTGCTCGTGCATGGGCATTCTCCAGGGACAAGTAGCATTGGCACAATTATGTGCTGCTGCTATTCCTTCCTGGGCGAAAACATATGTGTACTTGTCTGGACGTGGCCTACAAGCCAAAAGACTTGTTACATTTACAGCCCCACCAATCAGTCCAAAGCTTCTACTCCCCATCTCAAGACTGTGAGTAATTGAACACTTATTAAAAAAGGAAGATCCTTTCTAAGTCTAGCTACTTACATGGGGCCAAGGCTTTTTTTCCATTGCTGGCTCACAAAACCCACATTTACCTTTTCTGAAGCTAAAAGTGTGGAGGAGGAGGGGTTCTTCCTCCAATTCTATAGCTTGGCCCGTTAGCTTTGCCATCATCCTTGCTTAAGCTTCTTGGTTGGAAATGTCTTCTTTTCATTTTGGAAAAGAACTCTTTTTCTAAAATAGCAACAGTATTTTCATTTCTCACTGAACTTGTGGGCCCCAAACACCACCAATGTTATCAACATGAGTTTTACACTCATCAGATGAAAGGCTAGGTAGAAAAAGCATGTTAATAGTCAAGAGATCACCCTCTCAGGCCCAAACAGTCAGGTCCAAACTGTCACTCCAGGATCTGCATATTTGCAATTTTCAGCACTGTTCAGATCTAAATCAGGACCCCAATTTTGCAACAGTTACTGTTTCTATATAAAGGTGTATTGAAGAAAATGTTTTCAAATATCCCTACTCTTTGAAAAAGTTCAGAAGTGGATCCATACTTTGCACTTGAAACCCAGCTCTATTTCAAGCCTCATATACAGGACAATTTATAAAAAATATCTTGTCTGCATACTTAGAGGGTGCATCCAGATGAGCCCACATGTGCCTCTTGCAGCACCTCAAACCTCTTTGAGATGGCATGGGGCAGGGGGACAGCCCCAGTGGCCCAGCCCAGGCTCTGCTGCCCCCTGCTGCTCTGTGTTGCTTGGGGGGGGGGGGCTTTGCCAGGAGGCCCCAGAGCCCACACTGGCCCTGCTTCTAGGCTGAGTGGAGGCTTTTTTCTTCTTCTTTTTTTAAGTGATGGTGCTTGGGATTGTGGGGGGAGCCATGGGGCCCTGGGGGTGCAAGTGGGGGATGGGGCCGGGAGAGGCAGCCAATCGGAGTTATGGGGAGTGGAGGGTGGGGCTGGGTGGGGCAGCCATTGGGGGGCTGCAGCAGCTGATGGGGGATGGGGCAAGGTGGGGCAGCAATTGGGGGGGCTGGGGTGGGGCATGTGGGTCCTGCAAGGGGGTGGTAGCCCTTATGGGGGCCATTTTGCCCCTGTTAGAGGGCTGTTACCCTGGTGGGGCTGTAACCTGAGGGTGGTGTGTAGCCTTAGTCCCTGTTGGGGGGGCTGTAACCCTTGTGTCGGGGCCATGGCCCCCAAGTGGGGCCATTGTCCCTGTTGGGGGGCTGTAGACGCTGTGGGGGGCCAGAAAAATATATATTTATGTATTCATTAATTCATTAAACATGTATTTAGAGTTCACGTTATTATAATAATAGAGACACTGGTAGTCTTCCAAATTGCTTTAACACTGTAGATATATCAATAAAACTTTGCCCAGCTGATCGCTGTCTCTTTCGTGCTTCATAGTGGTCTTTTATTTTAATTGTGGAACAATATGGATTTGGGAGTATTTTATAGAGTGACTTGGGGATTTTTTTATCAGGGATTTTTCAGTTTTCCAATAGGAGACACCAGAATTCCTGCTAGGCAGGCCAGTGGCAGGACCCTGCCTGCACAGAGCTAGCAGCTTCTGGCTGTGGCTGACCTCCTGGCTAAATGGGGCCAGGAGGACATGCTTTGACAGTTCAAAGCAGGCCATCACACCCAGAACGTCTTCCGGGTGATAGATGCCCAGATGGCCAGGCAGGGGGCACAAATGGCAGTAGTGCCGCACAGAAGCCAACTCTGCAGCCACAGCCCACTGGCAGCTGGCCGAGAGGGGCAGATATCTCTACTGGATGTGCAGTCCTCGTCCGAGTCTGGCATGTGTACAGCAGGTCACAGCCAGGCAGCAGCCCCCACTGCCAGACTGCTGCAGTGGGTAGAGGGGACAGGGAACTCTCTGGGCTGCTTTAGCAGTCCAGCTGGCATAAGGGGTAGTGTCTCCAGGTACCAGAAGCTCCTGTGAGGCAGTAGCCCTGATCTACTTGCCAAGGCAGCTTTTTGTACTGATGGGACCAGGACAGGGCAGCTTTTTATACTGCTGGGGACAGCACAGGTGCTGGCCCTGGGCTCTAGCTCCCCCTGGTTGCAGATCTGGGAGGAACCAGATAGGGTTATTTTGCCCCAAGTGGCATGATTTGCTCCACAACTGAGTGCATGTCCAAGCACGTGCACTGAGGCAAAAAGACCCCGCTGAAATTCGCACCACTTCTATTTGAGCTGCTGCAAGCACACATGCTTGCATGTGTGGACATGCCCAGAGAGTTATAAAACAGTGTCAAATTGATTTTCATGATATGAAGCTAATCTTATTACAGTAATTGGTTTGAAAGGCAAGTGAAGTTCCTATGGTACAGCATTACCAATGCAAGATTTTTTTTACTGACACTGCAAGCTTTTAACTGGCAATCAAACTATTTTACTGACATACTTTTACTGACATATATTTTACATAATGTAAATATAATCCTTCTGCCAGGCCCTGGATAGGTGTGATAGGGACAGGATTCAAATTTAGCAGGTTAACTGATCTTAGTAAAAAAAAAAATGTTGTGAATAACAAATTTGTAGGTTGTCATTAAAAAAAATATTTAAAAATCTTGTATTGGTAAACCTGCAACCATAAGAATTTCACTTGCCCTTGAAAGCAAAAATTCTTGGGTTGTAAATCCTGCTTGACTAAAACAATGGTTTTATATCATGCTGATCTCTCACCCTATTGCTTATTCAGCCCCACCCTCTAACATCCCTGACTGCCTTCCCTCATGGAGCTGCACCATCTCAGCCCATTCACAAACCTTACTCCCACAAACCCCATTCCCTCAGTCCCAGCACAGATCGCCACCCACTGCCTCTTCCCCTCTAGGCCTGCAGTTTTGTATTCATCTATGTGCATCTATCTATGCATGCATCCAGTTGTTTTAGATCTTCAGGCCTCTGTTCTGCCTTTAGACAGCTGGGCATAACAACTTATATATCCCACATATCTGATGTCTGAACAGAACCATTCTGAATTGCTTAGAAGGAAGAGAAAATAATCAGTTAAGAAAGATTTTTTTTACTTAAAGGAGAAAAAAAATAGTTATCTTGAACTACTACTATTAGTGTAGCAATCATGAAAAGGATTTAAAAATGCAGGAGTGGGTTTTAGACAGCTGTGTAGGATAAAACTGTAAGTTCAGCAGAACAGAGCAAAGCTGATATGGAATAGTTTTAAATGTCTTTTCCCTCATAACTAGATTATTCAGTACAATGTCATTTGCCGCCACTGACATTTTCTTTAAAGTCATAAAGGCCTACATAGTAATAAAAGGGCTCAGAATAAAATTAGGAATATCATGTATAAATTATCTTTAACCTTAGCTTCATTTGGACTGTGACTTTTTAGACCTGATCAATTTTCATGAAACTATCCACATAAAACTGTGAAAAAATATTTGATCCTTGGCTCTCATAAAGCTAGCTGTAACAAGCCTAGTACTTTCTTGATACTTAATGGTGCTGTTGGTGTCTGTCTCTGTGGGCAATTCCATAAAGCAGGGGATAATTTTGAAATTTAATACAATTTTTGAGAGCATTGTTAAGGAAAACATATATGCAGATATACGTGTTTTATGCATATAAATGTTACGCGGTCAAGGACATTTAACCCTTACCAAATTTTCTGCTTAGTTTGAAGAGGCACTTACTCTCTAAAAATGTTTGGTCTGCCCCCCCATTTCTAAAATAAGGAATTAGGTGAGCACAGGTCCATGATATTTTTACCAATTTTTTTTACCATGGTCTCTCTAAAGATTTGCATTCATTAGGACCAAATATAAATGGGAGTGAACTTAGACCTTGGTGACTCAGTGCTACTGATAGAAAAGTTTGGCATATTCTCTAATAGGCCTTTGGAACAATAGGTCTGGTATAAACAATGCCTGAAGGATCAAGAGAGTCTTCTAAAACACAGCACAGGTTTTAAATATCTTAAAACTATGGCATCATATATACCTTCTGTCTGCCATTGAACTAATTGCCAAATTTTCCTGTCAACCACATCTCATTGTACAATGAAAACAGACAAGAATTGTTGCCCCTAGGAAACAATAAAACATATGTTTTGATTTGAATAAGTTTTTAAACTTTAAGATAGCACAATTTCTTCTTTGAGGCCCAGTATTACCTATAAGAAACAAGCCAGTTACTGATGGCTTAAGGGCAAGATTTTACAATCTGGGCCTTACTTTATCAATCTAAGATAATCACAGATAAAACTACCCTTCATCTACCTGTCATTGTCTCCTCTGACTATATATTATTCAGAGCAGGATTTTTTGTCTTCATATGTGTTTGGTCAATGCCTAAGAGAACAGGAGCTCAATCCTAATTAGAACCTCAAGGCCCTGCACTAATGTGAATATTAAGAAATAGCGATAACAAAATAACATCTGCTGTATGTTACAAAGTGGACTTGCGTTAAGCTGAAAGCCATCTCATGACTTTAGATGCCATAATTAGCTGACTGTTGTATGCTATCATTTTGAACTCCACAATATATTTTAATTCTATGTTCTAAATCATCCCTTATACATACCTGCTAGAAGCTGAGGTGAAGAGCTTCTAGAGAAAGTCATTTACAGTTCATAAGCTTCAGTCGTCCAAGTAATATGGAAACCACTACAGATTCATGCACACCACCTACTGGCGATGTACCTATTACCCATTTGTATCAGTAGTTTTCAAACTTTGGGAAGTCATGTATCCCTTTATGGGTGTGTCTACATGTGTAATTAGTCATGACTAAATTTACTGCGCATTAAGTTAATGCACGGTAAGCGATTTTTGGCAGGGGTCTACATGTGTGGAGACTTAGCACTAAATTTAGTGTCAAGTCTCTCCAGCCTTGCCATGTACCTCTGTGGCCACCAGGGGAACCTCCGGGGTCTGGCCCTAGTTGCCAGCACTTGGTAGCTATCTTGGAAACAGCCCTGTCTTCTTACCCCTGGCCAGCCCCTTCCCTGCCCAGGAGCTATGTGCCCAGCACAGGGGAAGCACACAGCAGCTCCCTCCTTGTCCATCCTGCCACCTTGCACCATGGCTGCTCCAGTCTCTGCCCCTTCCTGTGCCCCTGCCAGCAATGCCCAGCACCCCACTGTTTCAGCCCTACCCCTGGCAATGACAACAAGTGCCCCATGCTCCTGCTGGCCCTGATGCTGGCCCTGCTGGCCCCAGCAGCTCCCCTCCCCAGGCCCCAGGAGAGCCACATTCCTGCCAGTAGGGGCCAGGGCATCAGGTGCAGGAGGCCCTGGCTGCTGCGCTGCCCACACACCCCTACCCTCTGCCCACCCCCAGCACCACTCTCAGGCCAGGCACATGCTTGAAACAAAAGCTTTAGTCCCCTCACAACACCCCCCTACAAACAGAGCCCCTTCACCACCCTCTTTACAACGTCAAAACTATTTACAATGTCTCTGTTTTTCTGTCCCAGAGTGGGGAGCCATGGGATGGGGGAGTTTTAGGGGGACAGAGTCCAGGGTCAGGTGCCCAGCACACCAGCCTCAGGCCATTTCCCCATGGCTCTGGGGGCTCTGAAAACCCCAGCAGGTGGTGGCCTTATGCAGCAGCCACCTGAGACGACATTCCCTGAGGGCAGGCAGCTCCCCCTTTGGCTGCCCCAGTGCTGGACCAAAGTGTCTGTGAGGCATATCCAGGTCCTCAGGCATGTAATGTGGGGAGAGTGGAGGGGCAGGCCCAGGCAGGTGGTGGCAGATCTGGGGCAGGGGCCTGGCTAGTTCCTGTGATGCCAGGCTGGGACAGCTGCTACCAGCACCCAACGCAATGGCGCAACCAGGGACTGGGAGCCACCTGGCAGAGGCACTTCACCACAGGAGCTGCAAGCACGGGAAACAGCTGGGTATGAGCAGCAGCATGGACCAGGTGCTGACCCTGCTGCCAGAGATAGCCAACCAGCATCACTGGGGGGATTTCAGGACTGGGCAAGGGGTGCAGCAAACTGCAGCCATTTGGGGCACCTAAAACCTGCAGTGTTCCTGGGAACTGCACAGGACCCACCAGGCTTCTGTGCAGTCTGCCCCATGGCACAACATGGATGCAGGCTTTTATAGCCTGCAGCTAGGGGCTGCCAGAGAGCAGCCCAGCTCTAGACCAGGAGAGGGTCCCAACCAGGACCTCTGGGACTGGGCTCAGTCTGGTCCCCTAGTGGCAGGGCAGACCTGGCATTAAAGTTAGTGCCGGGTCACATCTACACATGTGTTACTGCACATTAACTAATCATGACTAAATTTAATACCTGCACTTGCAGGTATCACGTTTAGTCACAATTAACCATTTTTACTATACAGTAAGGATGTGCACATATAGACATACACCCTTACTGCCCGGTAAACTAGGTTGAGGTACATTAACATGTTTCATATAGACGCTCCCTATAAGTGGTTAATATTGATTGGTACTCCTATGATTTTGTGCTCTGGATAATAATGAAGTAACCCCTTATGTTACTGCAAGCACATTGTAACCTCTGAAACAACCTAAGTAAGATTGTAGAGTTATGCTTAATTTTCTTTTTTTTTTTCCTTTCCTCCTTTTATTTTCCCCCCTTTTCCTGCATTCCTTCCTCTTATATGTTCTCTAGATGTTTGCCATGTACCTCTCATGCTATGTGTAACCCTAACTGAGAAACACTTGTTCTTACTTGTCCATAAGTAAACATGTATACATCCTAGCTATATATAGCATTACACTTCCCTTCAAAGACATATCTCAACTTAATCAAATAGACTTAGCTTCCTTGTCAGATGAACATAAGCAGGATGCAGTTATACCCAATGCTGAGAAGTCTATGCAGTCATCCACCATTGAGAATTAGTAGAAGCAAGACTGTAGAATCAGAATATCCTAAACCACTTTCCTAAGAGGTTGCAGAGGGCCCGGCAATGAGGAGAGACCTCAAGGATAGAGGGGCTAGAGGTGAATCAGAGTGACCTGATTCCAGTACAGGGGCAAAGGGATGAATGTGAATGCCCATTGCCTGCATCAGTCCTCCTGAAGTCTAAGGAAAGCATTAGATCTAAGGGATGGGTAGTTTGTGGGGGGATAAACTCCCCACACATTCAATGCAGACAGATCCCAAAGAAAACAAAAAATGCCATTTTAAAAGAGGTCCATCCTGGCTTAACAGCGGACCATTGTCCTATTATCATTTGCTAAGTTGTGCTTTTTTATTTTAAATTTTAATTAACGAAGCATTGGATTTTAATGTGTCCAGGGTAACCTTGTTAATCAGGTTAACATGGCATTGTACTTCATGCATTATGTAAATCCTTTGATTCTCTTTTTTTCTGAGAATCTCTAACCAGGAAATAAAAGCAAGTGCTGAGCACTTTTGTGTACCCCTAGGAAAATATTCTTTTTTTTCTAGGTAGAAAGGCATAATGAGATATATTTCACTCTTATACTAATGGTGCTTTTCTTTTTTCCAAAGTCCCCTATAGATGCTATACTTTACCTTAAGAAAAACGAAAAAAATCAAGCGGTTGAGGGGAGAGGGGAAGAGAAGGGAAAGGAGCCGGCAGGAGGACTGTGGTTAAGGCACTGCCCTGGGACCCAGGAGATCTGGTTCAATTTCTGGCTGTGTGTCCATGAGCAAGCCACTTAATCTTACTGTGTTTCACCTTCCCGTTGGTGAAATGAAGATGATACTTCCTTACCTCACAGGAGGAGTTTTGTGAGGCTACATTCATTAATAACTACAAAGTGCTTAGCTACGAGTAGAGAGACTATAAATGTGCAGAATGATAGCCTTCACTGATAATAAGAGAATCCTTCCTTTCTCTTGTAAGCTCAGTGAGGAGATTCCAGTGCAACCAGCGGTGCTGAACAGGAAGGAAGAGATGTTTTCTTTGCTGTGAGTTCTCGTGGTAAATTATGAAATCAGTTGGTTACCCTAGATTTATACCACTGGTACCTCTGTATGTGGTAAGTATTTTATTTTCAGTTAGCCATCAGGCATCTTCACTTTCTTCTGCAGAGTGACCAGTACTGAGATGTCAGGCATTCTGCCCCTTGCTAATCAGCAATGGACAAAACAGTTCAGCAGTCATAGATTTATCCTCTCTCGGGCATAAAATTCACCTCCAATGTCAACTGAACTCAGTTCAAGGATTTTATTTCCCTTTGCAATTGTAAGGTCCCTAAATCATTGTTACATTTTGTATTACAGTTCTTACATATAGACATATGAATACACTGAGACCCAGTGTATGAGCATACTTTTGCATTGGAAATAGCTTTAAACTACAAGTTCTACTGCTACATGTTACTACAATATTTATACAGAGTAATTTTTCAAACATCATTTACCAAGTAAAATGTTATTTGCTAGTTACTAGGTGTACTTATTTACAAACTGCTGTGGAAGGTACAATGCAAATGTCACCCTCTCTGGCCTTTTTTTTTTAAAGAAAAACTCTTCACCCCTCTTTTTAATGAGATCCCTTCTGTGAAAGGGACTTTGAAAATGATATGAGGCTATGGTTGCTCTGTTGTACACTCTGTTTCATGCAAGACTGTAGAATAATAAATTAAGTTTTGGTTAGTTTAGCAATCTCAAATGAAGGTGAGAGATATTCTGAAGGAAAAAAACGTTCCTCTGAAGATCCAGACCACTTCCAATAGAAATTTTAGATTCTATTTAAAAAAAACCTTTAAAAGGTAGTTTACTGTCTCTAAATGTTTCTTTCTTTCTATCAATGATCTTGAACAATGTAAATGAGGCTTAAATCTCTGAATCTCAAATTTTGTTTCTTTTGACACATCTTAGGGACTGTATGTACGTGTTTGGTAGGTACCTTCTTTCTCATCTGAGTATTATAGGATTAGCAATCCTTCTATTTTAAAGGTAAAGATCCAAATTTTGCTACTCCAATTGTAGTTATTTTGGAGATGTGGGAGGGGTGAGCCCTAAGGTTTACACCAGTTTTCATTAAAATGGTTTGCCTCTATGCAATTATTATAGGAGTGACTGTCATTAAGTCAGTCCTTTGCAGGAGGCTTGCACAAAACCAATACACAAAACCCATTATAACTCCTCTTCAGCCTGCAAAATAGAGTCCAATGACATTTTAGTGTGGCACTTGTCATATGCTACCCCTCGTAAAGGCTGTGTTGACCGTAAGGCAAAGTATGTAGTTCAGCAAATTAGTCCTTATAATGCCATACACAGAGCTGCAGAAAGTTTGACACATCGGTAAGCATTTGCCTATCCGAATAGTTCTGTTGTCTTCACTGTGTGGATGGTCTAAGCAGTGATGGCTAAGTGGCAAATTCTGATTGTTTCTCTGGGGCATAGAGGAATTTATCAGCAGAAGAATCTGTGCAGTTTGAATGTGTGGGGAGGTCAAGGTTAATGGTTCTCACATTGGGCTGTGAATGCCCTGTGCATGATGAAGCCCAGCTCCAAGGAGACATCCTTCTGGAATGTATTGGGTTAGGAGGGTGCATGCAGCAATCAAAACTGGTGAATCTGTAGCTTTGCACACTTTCTGGCTAGTTGTTGCCATACTGTGGAGCTTACTACAGCCACTGCTTCTGTGTGCATATGGGTACATGAAAAAGTATCCCAAGTTAGGCTAGTCCCATACCCAAACTCTCAAATTTGCAACCTGATTGCTCACACAGTGCCCTGGAGGTAGGATATGGGATTTAATTCAGCCTGTGAAATTAATCATGCCGTAGCCATATGCATTACCATATTTGTTCTAATCCCACATGAGTTCCCCTCCCCTCCACCTCCACATTCAGCATGGGGGAAAATAGCCCCTCATTTTGGATTCAGGTACAAGACAAGGGGCAACTGGATGCTCTGACTCTGGCTTGGCCTGGCCTGGTCTCAGGGTCAGAGTTGGATCCACAGTTGCTCCCTCATCCTTGCGACTCCCTTTGCCCTTTGTGCCAAACCTGCCTGCTGCCCGCTGTCCACTGCCTGCTGGCTCCCCCCGCAACATCTGCTCCCTCCACCTTGGTCTCCTGGAGCACATAGTGCCCCCCACCTTGATCTCTAGCATGGAGCACATAATGACTCTGGCTCCTTGCAGCGGTGGTAGCAGCAGCTCTGATCCCAGCTTCAGTCCCAGCTCAGGATCTGACTCTGACCTGGTCTTGGTCTGCCCCACTGCTGCTGCTTGCCTCCCTGCTATTGCTTTCCCTGCTGCAGCGGTGTGGGGGTGCAAACTTAAGATAACCCTTCAATAATTAGATTCTAGATATGGGAAATTGTAACAAATATATACATTTTCCATGTCTAAAATCTAACTATTTGGTGGGTTGTCTTAAATTCAAAGTTGTCTGAGATGTGGAAAAATACAGGGATTGCCCCCGGCCCCTCTGCACACATTTCCATTCCTAAAACAAAGAGTCCCACAATTCGTGCAGGTTTTTCAGTGATGTTCCCATCTCTTGTTAAGTGAAGAATTGCTAAAAAGTTATTCTTGCTCAACAATAGCAAGTTTTCTTTTCAGACTTTCCCAATAAAAATTGTAACCACTCTCTAAAGTCCCATTATCTGAAAAAATGCTTCCGGATACAATAATCAATAACCAGAACATCTTTAAACAGTGCACCATTTGCTTAGATACACGTTTGTGAAGTATGCTTTCCATCACAGCTGCAAAGTTATTATGAGAGTTCCCCTTCCCTAAGCAATACAAATCTTGTTTGTGAAACAATGTGCTTTAAGACTGTTGCAATTTCATCCTCACCTCAAATCTTTAGATCCAACTTTTATAAAATGCCATCAGAATTTCTACTGAACCTTTATGTAAAACAGGTTTGCAACTGCCAGCCAACACATTGCATGTGTATTTTGAAGCCATATTTATAGATATTTTCAACTAACTCTCAAAATATGCAGAACTTAAAAAATATCAGCCTCACTGGCTGTGTAATAAGATGCTTCAGCCCAGTGAAATATTGCCTCAGCAAGTCCAACACTTTTATTACTGACCCTTCCTGTTGCTGGAATTGTGTTGTTCAAAGTAGAAATGCAGAAGTCTATGAATCTGCTCTCAGCAGTATAATATTTGGTCACTTCTGAGTTTTTGTTGCTTCAGCGCTGGTGTCACCTTTAACAAATGTACAGTGCACCTTAATGTGCACCCAGGGTCCTCTGGAAATGCTGTGAGAAAGTGCTTATCCATGGTAGTTTGGAAATAGTATACCGTGGTGACATGAGTTAAGTACTGTCCAGTTTTCATAGTTCATTTGATTTCCTGTAAGTTCTCATGCTGGGGTTTGGCATGGTGCTTGTGTGTAATTTGAAAATAATAACTCTGGCCAGAGTAACTTCTGATAAACTGCATTCATTTTGTGTGCACGTGTATGTACACAGTAACAGAGCCCTCTTCCAACGCCAGTGCATGTGACTGTAAAAGGATCTCAGGCATGTGAAGAAACATGGAACATGCTGAGGTCCAGAAGCCAATTCATAAGGCACAGCTTTCAAAGCAGAGTTGAACCTGAACAGCAAAGTTTAGATAAAGATTCCAAGTTTTGTGGGGGATCAGATTGTAGATTTTTTTAAGTCTGAGCTCATCTCTGTTAGAAACAGGTGATTTGGTAAGACTGAAGATAAGTTAAATAGGGGATTATGCTCTTTTTTCAAAAGCCTATTTTTATAGTGCATCAGACATTAGCAGAAGAATTTCAGGGCAAGGAGAACGCATAGCTTATGCATTTAACGTTTCTTGGAATATTGAATTTTTTTGCAGTTGCTGGTGTATTGCTGCCTGCTCCACTCTTCTTTTGTACTGTAAGTAGTACAGTCCTTTCACAGCATCTGATGAGATGAACTCAGGCTCACAAAAGCCATGTATCTCTGATTTAGTTGGTCTCTAAGGTGCATCTCTACTCTACTTACCACAATCTTAGTGTTTCAAAAAAAAAAAAGGCAAATCAGACTGGAGTCCAAGGCTGTACATTTTCTTTTTCACAGACAGGACTTCTGAAATGATGATGTCCTTACCGGGCTGCAGATACAAATGTGGGTAAAATATTTCAAAGGCAATTTTAGTGAACAAGAAATATTGAAGAAGAGAACACAGAGAGCAGTGACACTGCAATTATGCTCAATTTTACATTTAAACTTAGGGGCTACACATTATTGATCCCATCAAAGAAGTGGCTTGGAGGTAAAGAAGACCAAAATACAACTTCATGATTAAAGATGTTAAGTAACATTCTCTACAGTTATGTCAGTACTGCATGTTACTGTATGCACAATATAAAGCTCAGTGTTTGAAATATCTCCTAATTATGTTTGGAACCCAGACCATAGCGTCCTTAGGGAAGTGTGCAGCGCATGGCAGTGATGTGGCAGCTTCCCTACACTTTTACTTCTGACAGCACATCTGAGTGGAAGCACATTCTTTTAAAACTCTTTCAGAACTAAGGAATGGGATACACTGACTTTATGAGGTGCATTTTCTAGACAGGTGATTGGGAGGAATGCACAAGTATCTTGTCATGGAGTAAAGCAAGATTCATTTGAGCAGGTACTTGCTGTGTAGGTTTAAAAGAGGGCCAGGCAGGTTTGTTTATATTTTTAACAACAGTTTTACTTGTTGGTAGGTACACATCCTATATTTTTGATGGCCCCAGGGGAATAGGAATTTTACAGTTTTAGTATCAGTACAGGCAAATACATATAGATTACTCAGTATAAGGAATAGAGGATAACAGCACTAAACAATAACATCATTCTTTAAATGCAAGGCTAAATTTAGAGTTTGGACATGGCATTTAGAAAAAAACAAAACAAAAGAAAACACATATTTAGGTAGTTGGAATGGATCCTGAACAAGATAATATGAATTGTTAGTTAGGAGGAAATGCACCTCTTTGATCTGTACTGCAGTTCTTTGTTGTGGATTGTGCACATAAATATCCCAGATACCAAGATAGTTGTAACAAGATTGTGTCTGGGGTTGAAAAACCCTAGTTAGAATGAAGAAGTGCTACTTAAATGAGAAAGCAAAAAGGAAGCTTTAATATGATGCATCTCTGAAATGTTTGTGCCAATTCTGGAAGAAACACTGTAAAATGGAGGGGAATGTCATGACAAGTGCTTGACATACTCATTGGCAGAGTATTAACCTGTCCACTACAGGTTAATTCATATTCAGTAAGCAATAGTAAATTAATTTTTCAGAGGGTAAAGGCAGGAACAGCATGGATTATTTTCCTTTTTCCTTAATTATCACTAGTTGAAAAATAATAATTTTAATGTGCAGAGACATTTTTCCAGTTTAGGTCCATGACTAGTGAATTTGATCTTTTATTTTTCTGCAGAAGATGACAAATAAAATAAATCTGTTTTGTGCTAGATAATCCCAATAAAAACATTCCCTGGCATAAGCCATGAACACATGGTTTTCAAATCAACTATTTAATTTGATTCTGTTTCATTATTTTATGCCTCCATAGGGAAGTAGGGCTCTCACATGTATCTGAGAATTTGGGCCTGCTCCTCTCCCACTAAAATCATTAGAAAACTCCTCCTATCCTCAGTGTAGGACTGAAGTCTTAGGTTCCAGAGAAAATCCCACTGGAAAGACTGGTGCTGACTTCAGTTAGAATGGATAGATTTTATTCTGGGAAGCCTCCTTACTGTGCAATACCTTGTTATCATCATGCCATTCAGCCTGGATTTCACAGTGGACCCAGTTATGACTTGGGTGGGTGCTTAAATTCCCTTGCATCTTGCCTTCAACTTTTTGATGAGGAGCTTGGCATATAAGAAGTGCTAGGAAGGCTCTTAACACACCTACAGGATCAGATGCCGCTGGTCACATAGGGATTTCCCACATGGTAGATTCCTCACCTAGCAGATAATCCTGCTCTGAAACATTGCAGGCTTCAGCTTGAGCTATGGCTTGGAGCAGCACCCTGGCTGCAGACAATAGATGCAGACAGAAGAACTGCCCTCGTGTTAGGTCCAGGAGGTTGGGGAAACCAGCTACTGGCTGCAGGCCTGCAGCCAGTCTCCCCTAGCAATGCTCCTCTTTCCCCTTCCCTCCCAGCCCTGAGGCTATTTTCAGAATGGAAGGGGGGAACGGGAGAGAAGGGAGCTGCTTCTTTGTGTTCCCCAGGAGGGCTCCAGTCCACCTGCTCCACCCCCCAGCACCGGCTGAAACCCCCCCAGACCCAACTCCCTTTGTTTTCTTTCTTCTCTCCCATTCTGAAAACAGTGCTGAGCCTGGGAGGCAGCACAGATCCAAGTAACTGGAGACGCTCCATTTTGGAGTGTCTTCATCTGAACCTCCATGCAACGAGGGTTCAAATTGTTCATGGGATGGGGCCCCTTTAAAGTGCTCTGCAACCATGCAGTTCTGTTTGGTCATGACTGTAGAGTGCTTTCGGGGTCCAGATCAGGTGAAAAATGTCATTTCTGTCTGTACCTTATGTGAGTGCTTAGACAGCTTTTCAAATTCTTAAGTGTCTGTGGGATTAGGTAACATTTGTGTGAGTGTCTCTGGTACTTGGATGCTGGGCTTGGGCATCTAATAAAGCAGAAAGAACCAAGTGGATCCAGGGGGTGCAGTGGTGTATTTGCATCCCCCTCTTCCCTCATTCCCCCACCCCAGCTTTGATTCCTGCTCCACCCAGAGATTAAAACCAAACTGCCTGGCAGTGGCACAGCATTTCAACTCAGGCAGTGCAGAGGGAACCAGTTGACTTCATGGTCTATTATAATTTACCTGATTCCTTCTAAACTCTTCAGTCCACAAGTGTTACTGGCCCTTTCTGCTTTTTAATGGTCTTCAATGGTTTCATTAATCAAGATATCCTTTTCTCTGGAATTCTGCTGTCTTGTTAGCTGCTCCTGGGAACGTAGCTCCTATTTCACAGCCCTCCAGACAGTTTCTAACTAGCTAGAAGCATTAACTCAGGTGGGGGACTTTTAACTGAGGTGAACATCAACTCAGATGTGGAAATAACTTTCAGTGAAACAGTGAATGCACTGCTGAGATGCTCGAAAAGGCTAGATTTTGTTTTCTGATTCAGAAAGAGATGTGCATTTAATTGTTATGACTACAAGACTAATGAAACAACATTTTTTGATTATTTTTGCCTAGTTTGTTGCGTTTCTATATATAATATGTAATATAGCAAATGAATGCACATTCCAATAAAGGTTTTTTTTCCTCCTTCGCTCTTAAACTGAACAATATAACCATAGACTTTATTAGTAAAACTTTTAGTTTCTTTTTAACGGGAGAAGAATGTACGTCATGATATACATGATGATTCACTTTTCCTAGATCCGCCCATAGACAGATGTGTAAGTACCTTAAAGGATCTGGAGCGGTTAACTTCCTGAAAGGAGCAAAGCAGCCACACTTCCTGTTTGCAGATAGGCACTTTGCAAGGTTAGACTTTCGTTTTACTCATAGAAAAGCTCTGCCGCTCAGTCTGTTGCCCTGCAATGTGCTCCATTGCATGAGAAAGAGGGAGAATCAATGAGGTTCTGTTTCGTGTCATAGCACAATGATGTGCTTACTGCAGCATCCTTGGCTAGACTGTATATTGCTGTTAGGTAAGCCCAAAGCCCTGAGAACCCCTTAAACACCATGTTCAACCTTGCCTCATGCTGGCTCTCCTCAACTCCCTTTGAAGTCAGTGGGTGCTATGGATGCTCCATAGGGAAGGACTAGGTTTTCTGAACAGAGATGAAAATCCACTCTGTTTTAGTGGATTCTGTTATTTCAGAAAAGAAGCCACCACTCATTTTCCTCACATCTAAAAACTGTGCCCCACATAAAACCTTTTTGCACTTGACATATGTAAATTGGAAGTACTCCAAAATGATTATAATTACTCTGGATATCAATATGCAGGGGATTCCTTCTATTTATTGGTATCAAATCTTCAGAAGGTCCATTCTTGCAATTCTGAAACCTAAATCAACACTTAGGGCACATTACTCAAATGAAATAATTATTTTAATTTTTTCATACATTATAGCATAAATTTACATATCAAGAAGAATCTTGATCGCAACAAAAGAATGAAAGAAACCAACAAACAAACAAAACCAACCCTTTGTAATCATAAGAATATCATTGCTACAAAACCATGGGAGGTGCAGATGCAGAAGTTACGGTTGCCGAGCAACTATAACTGCACAATTTAATGCCTAAGAATTGCAGACTTAAAAAATAAAAAAGAGCACTGGAAACATCAACAATCACCATGTTATTGCTCTTCCCCAGTAAGAGAATTACATCCTGTAATGAAAATTATTCAATATAAAGGTTGTGATATTGTATTAATTTTCTAAACTATATTTGACTTGAATTTACTCTCAGTAAATTTCTCACTAGTTCCCAAGATCATTATAATATCATCACTAGAAACCAGCAATTTGAGCATTAGAAAAAGATTTTACAAAGAGGATGGAAGGCATTTAGGAATGTTAGTTATCTCCCATGTATATTGCTCCAGATTTTAAAATAAGGGAATGAGACTATGTTACAAGGTATGGATTGTCAGTGGAGAATGCTTGAAGTCCCATATTTATCCAATGTACAGGTACAGAACAATCAGTAAATGAGCTTTATAATGTTTCCCCAGCAATATGCTTTTGCTGGACAGACTGTTACTTGGGATGGGTTAGGTATGAAGGCTCTGTACCCAAGTGGTTTTAAGCCCTTAACGCTGACATACATTTAAAGGCTAGTAATTTATATCAATTATAAGATTATATTTTACAGGAAAGATGCACCTAACCAGTGGAGACTTCGCAGGGGCTCCAGTTTGACTTGAGAAGATTCATTAGTTTTAAATGGAAGGAAATAAAAGCAAAATATTTATTTAACCTTTATTGCAGGGAAGAGCTTATCTGAAGAATCAGATTTGAACTCTGCATTTTTTTCCACAGGATTTTATGAAGAGGTTTAACTGAATCTATAAACATGGAGCAACATTTTGATTCTCTATGGGTACAGTCTGGCCTGTGTTCAAGCAGCCTGGAACAATTTATATTTCAAAATCCTATAGGAAAATATTTAATAAAATCCTACAGGAAACCCCCTTTTTTATTATCCCTTGCTGAACTACTGAAATCTAAGACATGGTACGATAGTAGGTGATGGTGCCTTCCCAGATGTTCAGCATGGCTGGAGAGATTTAGAAAGAAAGGTGTTCATGAAAAATCATCAGAATGATCAGGTAATTCAAAATAGATTTGCCTGACAATAATAAAAAAATTGTTATTATTGCTAGACAATAATAAAAATCAATAACACTAAAAAGAACCTGGCTTCCTCTTAGGACATTGTAGATACATGGAGGTCAATACAGGATCATAAGAAGTAAGGCTGGAGAGGACCTCATGCGGTCATCTTGCCCAGCCTCCTGCTCAAGTCAGGTTCATCCCTGACTAAACCATTCAGCCAAGTGTCCATCCAACGTACCCTAGAAAACGTCTAAGGATTTCTGTATGTAGCCTGTCTGAATATTTGGACACCCTCATAGTCAGAGTTCCTCCTAATCTCCAACCTAAATTTCCTCTCCCGCAGCTTGAAGCCATTGCTCCTAGTGCTGTCGCCTATAGCCACAGAGCATATGCCTCCTCTTGTTGAACCCCACAAGTAGCTTTTTTACGGGAAGAGTTCTCACAACCCTCCCTATTTCCTGGTGGTGTCTACGCTCCTTCATCCAAACTTTACTTTGCAGAATGCAGCGCAGCTTCAGACTTTCAAAGTGCTCAGGACTCATGTCTAGGAGAATCACAGTAACCAGGATTTGAGCAATGCAAGTGAGAGGAGAACAGTGGTCTCTGTGTACCAGTCTCAAAAAAAGTAAATTGCAATATACATTTTCTGAGATAAATTTTAACATTTGAGGAGTTATATGAACAACAGAGCCTATTGTTACTTGAATGAGAGGAATACATAAGGGCACTAAAAATGAAGTTTTCTTTTGCTACTGATTGTATTCATATTCATACGCATTATTTGTCTATAAACCATCACCTGAGCTTCAGATTCTTCTTAATAGTGATAATAATTATTATCAACTATTAGGCTGATAACTCTATAGACATAAAACTCCATCTCATTTGTGCCAACAGCACTTAGTATGCAATGATAGTATGTGATGCACTTACATTATCAATAACATCATAATGTCCTCATAATGGTAATTTAGGAAATGTTACATCTACTTCAACTAGTGAGAAGAATGAAGAATTTACACATAATAAATGAAGGCAGTGATACTACATCTTAAACGTGAGGTTTGACAATCTATTTTTTGACATATGTATTGCCTTTTGTGATAAAATGCTGGAGGCCTCTGCATTTTCTTATAACATGTCATGATAGGTATTTAAATTAACTGGGAATGAAAGCTGGCTTTACACCCACTGCTGTGAGGCCTAAAAAGAAGGACCAACATCTCCATTTTTGTCTGGTATAACATAGTTTCAATCAACAAAAAATAAGCTAAATAAAAAGCTAATTGGACAACATTAATACAGTATAATACAGCTGAAGAGCATAGTTATTTTAACATATTTAACCTTTATGATTTATTAAGTTATTATTTTTAGGCACTGGCTTGTGAATGACCTCCTTCCCAGTGAAGGACATTATGCTATGAAGGAGCCATGTGAAGTCCAGTTTCCTTTGCACTCTCCTGGGATGGTATGTACCCACTTTTCCCCAAAATACAGAGACTGAAATTGTGTACAAGTAAAACTCCTTTTAGGCTCTTTTTCACCTGCATACCTGCACAGAGGCAGTCATAATCAACTTTGATTCTGAAGATGAGTTTAATGTTAATAAAGAAATATGAAAGTAAAAAACAGATTTCATGGGGTGAACCAAGTCAAAATATACTGAGTAGAGATTTTGTGAAACTATAGCACAAAGTTGGGCACACTATGAGAAAGGATATAAACTAAAACATGAAATCATGCTTGCGACAGATTGCCAATACCATGTGGAAAGACCATTTCACTGATCAGCTGAGGTGCCTAAAAGAGACTATGTGATGAAAACTGCTTGTGTAGGTATTATGCTACTCTGAGACTAGATATAGAATTATTCAGTTACATTATGACAGCAGTTATTTTAACTACTGACAACCATACTATAATCTGAAAAATACGTGACTTGTATACTTGAGAAAATAGGTATTGCATCATAAATATTCCTCCAAATGCCTTGTAGTATCCTGACCTGCCTTATGCTTGGAAAAGGTCAGGTTGGATTTTTTTTTTGTACAGTCCAATCAAGAGACGGATCTTGAAACCTAAGCAGTGCCTTTCATGGGCCTCATAGAGCTGAGATATTTTGGGAGACACTCACGACATTTCAATATTAGATAGAAGACACCAAGCATTGGCCAATTTTAATGTATTTGTGAGAAGAGGAAAAATAACCATCCCTTAATATGCTCTATCGCTTATAAGTCTAATAATTTTAATGGGGAGAAAAGCATCTTTTTAAAGCAGTTTATTTGTGAGCCATGAATACTTGCTTTAAAGTTATGTCTAAAGAAATAAAATGATACATTTCCTAGTGAATACTGCTCAGGTTCTCTCTGTTCAGAGCTCTAGAAAAAAAGCCAGTGGATTTATTTTTCCTCCGTAACTTGCATTAATAAACATTTTTTTTTAAATCTCATTTTCCTTGACTGTGAAATGAATTTAAATGAACATATTAAATAAGCAGATTTGCCAAGAAGGATTTGGATTAGTTTCTAATTTCTACAATAGATTTTTCTCACTTACTCAGATGCCCCCATCCCCATTCTAGCAAAATGAATGGACTACTGTCAGAAATGCTCTTCTATCCTCACTTCTGATCTAACAGTCACTAACTGTATCTTTTGGGTCAAAATTGTAATTAGTGTCAGATGCATCCATCATTATAAACTCTGGGCACCATATTTTGAATTCAGACTATGGGTCAGTTCTTGTTCCTTCTAAAGCTAATGACAACATTAACTTTGACATGTCTCATTTTGGTATTATAGAGGGGATCTAATACTGCACCCCTCACCCCCCCAGGGTATGGTGGTATGGTACATCCTGTATCCTGCAAAGCTTCAGAGGCATAAATTTGAAGATCATGCTGGATTCCTGCTGAAGGCTCTCCACAGACAACACAGCTGTAAATAGGTACCTGGTTATTTAGTCTGGAGATTCAAAAGTAGCCAAATGTGATACAAGCCCCATCACTTCCTTGTGGCTACAAAAACTGGCATACCTTAACCACAACAGGCTATTAAACTTGGTTGGACCTTTGACTTTGTTAGTGACCCTATATCTTAGTTGCCACTTTTCATTATAAAAGATTATTGTGACCTTTCTCTGATAAGCTCTAGCAGCTGCATTTATTTGCAGCAGGCCCTTGACATTTATCATGGAGGAGACCCTCAGGCTAGAGAAGTGCCTTTCCTGGGTGCCATGAAATTCCACTCAGGTGTAGCTGAATTATAAACTGTTAAAAATCATCATTTCCCTTCCCTTGTTTTACCTTTTTCCCTTGAAACAAAGAGAGAAAATTGGGAAATTGCATATGTTGTAAGTTATTTAGGTTGCAAAGGTAAACACTTGTAAGTTATGAAATGCCAGATTTATACACCCTAACTCTGTTCCCATGTGTACGTGCACTATGTTTGAAAGTTAAATTATGTGATGTCATAATATTCTTTCCACAGGACCCATGCCTCCTTTAACGCAGAAGTTGGACACATGAACAGGAAGAATTGCATGGGCAATTGTTATACTGAAGATTTCTAATTTTCAAGTGCTTACTTTACAGCCTAAAACCCCCTTTCCTCATATATTTTTTGGTATGCAATTTCATATATCCAGTGCTATGTGGCAGAAAATGCTTTGGATTACAGACAAGTTTATGGGAACTCATAAGTCTCTCCCTGGCAATGGACAAGAGACTCATGACTTTTCCTGTAGACTTCCCAGGAAGCCCCACATCTTTTGAGTAGATATGACTCTGCAGTTTCTTGCATATGCTATGAATGACCGAAAACATTGAGAAAATATTTTAAATATAATTATCTCAAATTAATAAATAGATTAGGAGCAAATTATTGGAGCAGATAGTAAGTTTAATGCTGAAGGAAGTCAAGCTTTAATGAACATATGCTGACATGGCCTTACAATCTTACTTCATCTCCCCGCTATTAACTTCATATGCACCCAAGAACCTTTGGCTTACTGCCTAAATAACAAGAGAATAATTAGTCTAATAATTGAAGAATGCTAAATCAAACATATAAGGAACTTATCTTTACCAACCTATTGTTTGGAGCAGTTTTCACATACTGCCTAGTAGAGCTATTTGCAAATCATTTTACAAACATCCCATCCAAATTTTCATGAATAATTAGTGGGTCAGGCAACCATCAAAATGAGGTCAGGCTTTATGGCTTTATTCAATAAAAGTAATATGTCTATCTCACACAGTCCTGAGAGAAAGCCTGATCTCATGCTAACGCAGTAACTCATCTGACTATGTCTTCCCTTCATAGTATATGTTGAGGCCCAGTGCTGTAGCCCTAATTTACATAAAATTTACATTGCCTTCATCGGTAAGAATGAACGTGCTAGAGAGCAGTATCCATTCTGAGATGGTTATGAGCTTCTCAGAAATCCCTGAAATACTGATAGCCAGTAGAATTAAGGCCGGAGTAATGGCTTTGGCTTGGATTTTTTTATTTTTTTTGCATTTGACAATTAAATTATAACCCTTTAATGACTGTAGTGTATTTTAACCTATTTTTTTAAAGTAACATGCCTGACTTTGGTGAAAGATGCTAGATTGGCTGTCTAGCAACTGTAATCCTCTGTTCAGATCCAGAATAGACATAGTAATTTCAACAAAAGAAAAAGTTTCTCTGCCTTGCCCCTACAAATTTCTTGTGTTGGAGAACGACATCATTCTGATTACTGTCTTCCTTTTTCTCTCTCCATGAATTTCAATATAATTTTTGCAGTCAGTATTTCATGATCTAGCAAAGGCAGAGATTAATAATTTGCATCATTAGTTCGAAAACTAGACCTCTTCTGGTAGTCCATGGAGACTGGACTGAAGGATGATAGATGCATCTCTTGATTTAGTTCCAGCCAAGACACTTAGGTGAGGATGGACTACTTGTCACCCTAGATTTTGAGGCTTTTATATGTTATGTTTTCTTCGCTTTCCCAGAACCAAGGAACTATTTCTAAGATGGATGCTATAAACTCTGAACAAAGAAAGCTGTTTCCCCTCATTCTCCACTCCAACAAGGAAACAGTATCAGAAGTCTGTTCATGTGAGCACTTCAGGGCAGGTTTGGGTCATGCAATGGAGCCAAGAAGCTTCCCAGGTACTTGTGAACTTGGAATCATGTAGGGAATTCCTTACTGACAGACATTGCATCGTGCAGCTATGAAACAGAGGTAGGAAATCACCCTGCCATACTTTTGTTCCCAAAAGAACAACCTCACAAGAGTATAGGCTGCAATCAGAGTATTATATCATTTTTAATTCTACCAAAATTGCATTCCTGGACTACAGAATGTCGTGTGTGAGTCCATGACCTCCGGGGTAAACACACCTATTGGTTTGACTGACACCATTTGAAGTTTGTGTTTCAACATTACAAAGTGTTATTCCAATTTTTGCTCCCTGTTGGGCCATACTAGATTATGCCATTAGTTTTCTTCTCCCAAAACTTTACCTGTGAATTGCACATATTTAATTTAGTCTGGATCTATCTCTAGCTAGCTAACTAAAATGACTGCAACTGATTCCATACACCGGCAATTAGATTCATTACTGACAGGAAAAAGAAAAAGATTATTCTGAAGGTAACTTTATGCTGCAGAACTTAAATGATTTTAAAATTTGTGGCTATCAAGCTACATTAGAAGACACTTAACTAAAGTGTCATAAGTAATATGGGAAGCTTTTTTAACATTTCTAGAAAGGGAGATTTAAAGAAAGTGGTTCTTCATAATCTTTCACCACCTTTTAATGATATGAATTATGGAGTTAGTGTCCTTGATAGGAGGGCATAATATATTTTGTTAAGAACTTCTTGAGCAGGTGAGTATGTAGGGTGATACATTTTTAGCCAATTACTAGTTTCAGGTATTTCTTCTATATATACATTTTTCCTGGGTAACTCAACTTAATTAATAAATGCTGCTGCTTCATATTTCCAAGGAACTTCAGGCAGCTGTACCACACATCACTATTTTCTTTAATTCACAGTAAAAGTTCCTCCCCCACACTATCTATTCTGTTGTTGTAATTAAGAATCTGCATCATGAAATGCCATGTTTGAAACCTGAGTTTACTGCATGCTTGACAGACTCCCACAGCTTCCTGCCTTGGAGCTTGTTTTCGTCGAAAACACATTATGAACTCAACACATTGTTCTCATGGAGTCTATCTCCACATGTGCCAAGGATGATGATTTCTTCAGTCATGTGGAAGGTATATACGATATGATGCCTTGAGAACAGTGGACTAGACTGACTGACCCCAGGAGGTTCTTTCCAATCTTACATTCCTATCATATGGATGGAGTAATGCCTTCTCATAGGGACATTCCTATAGTCTTCCCAGACTTTAAGTTAGAATTATGTGCGTTCAGAAGATCTGAAAACCAAGGCATAAATGTCAGTGTAAAAAAATCATTAGTATACTTTTCTTCTCTATAGATTGGCTCAAATGTTTGGGCAAACCTATCATCATACTTGTATGTACAGCAATTGAAATGGTAAGTGGAAATGGTTAGGTAGACATAACCCGGCAGCATGCCTTAGTGCTTGCACAAGGAATAATGTCAGATGGATCTCTCAGAGAGGTTGAGAGTACTAGCAATTATTTATTAGTGGCATCTGAATCATTCCATTGTTTCTACCCAATGCCCATAATTATTGGCTCTGGATTTAGGACCCAGAGGCCTTGTTGTTGGGGGGGAGGTGGGAGGGTGGGGAGAGGGAGGGTCTCACCCTCAGACTGACCATGACCTTTCCATTTGATCATAGGCAAATTTATTGATACACAGTGATAACAGAAAAGAAGCAATACAAACAATTAAACAATTCTATATGTCTATCAAATCCTAGGGCTGTCATCAGAATCAAGTACATCTGGGAAGGATGCAGTCTTCACTCTGAGGCACTCTCTTAGGTGTCAGATGTCAGCAGTCTGGAAGTGGGATGCGGAGGCACCCGACCCCGCTCTAGTGGGGTGTTTGAAATGGGCTGCTGGTATACCCTCTTTCCAGGGCCACCTTGGGGACCCTTCCCAGGTGAACAGGGATCCCTTTTGGGGAAAAGGATGGTGAGGGACAGGGGGGACAGGACAACAGGAGGGACAAGGAAGGACCCATTTGTACTCTCAAGTCTCTGCTTTTGTATTCTCCTTCCCTCTTGATGACTCCTGATGACTCTTGATCCGTGGCTATCTCTAGTTGGTTGTCTCTCTGTGGTCACACTGTCCACATACAGTGTCGTCAACACATTCCAAGCTCATCACGTGCACACATACTAATTTCATCTTTCTGGATTTTCTCCTAATTTGGTCTGTTCCCCCAAAACTAGGACTCAGGCCCCCCTGCTCTGAGGTCTTGTTAGCTGGTGTCACTTTATCTTGTGGTATGGGCCATATGGTACATACTCCTCCCTTCCCAGGCTTTGTGTTCATCTGTTGGCCTTGTTGTTAGACAGCCAGTCAGCTTCCATGGCTTGAGAATCTTCATGTGTGAGACCCAAGCTTCTTAGAAATCAATTAATGCCTGCTGCCCATCTTGAAACATTATAATGTATATATCTGTACCTATAAGCCAATTCCCAAAAAACAACCCTTTAAATGCCCTTTCTAAGCCAACAGTAATTAAGAGTTCAGAGACTTCCCTGCCTATACCAGCTAAAAAGATCACAAAACCATATTGAAAAAGGCTGCAGGAAAGCAAACATACTGTTCCACATAATGTGACAGATCCATGGCCAATTTGTTGGACACAAGTTTTACCTGCTGTATACATAGATGGAATTTGAATGTTTGATATTCTTGATGTTTACAGGTATTATGTCCCAGGTGCGGGGTTATGCCTGAGAAGTACAGTGTTTGGCTTAGGAGGATGAGGGCCTTGTTACACCTTATTCTGTGAGCCACAGAAATGTTGCTCAACGTGGGTGCCTCTACACGTTCAATTAATATGACTGAATATACTACTGCTGTATTTCAGCTGGAGTAAGCTAATTCTGATATCACTGTCTACACATGCATTTAAGCTAATTACAGTAATTGACTGTATTACCGGATACCACTTGTATCTGATGGGACTATCTGGCAGCGTGGTAAATGTGTGTACTGCTCTCTAATTGCTGCTCATGAGTAGACACTGATACTTTACTGCTCACCAAATTAGTTTGCTGCTCAGTAAAGTATCTCATGTAGATGTACCCTGTTAGTGCTAACCTGGAGTTTGAAGCATTTGGACGCCTAGGCCACATCCAGACAAGCATGGATGTTTGGATTTCTGGGCACCTTGTGCCACTGCTAGTTGTCCCTGGAGAATGCCCATGCCACTTGTGTTCTTGTGTGCAGCAGGTTACCTTGGGTGGGGTAGGGGAGGCTGGGGCCAGCACTGGGCTGGCCCTGTCAGCCTTACCTGGGGTCCTGGGGGCCCCCTGGGGCTGCAGCAGTGGCAATCCTTCTGCTTGGAGTCTGACTGGCAGCCATAATATGGCTCTGGATGGCCAGACTCCAGTTTTGAGTGACATACACTGCGCCTACGTGCACTGCTCCGCCTTTTTTTTTTGCACAGGTTTTTTTGACCCCTAGCTATTCAGGGGTCAATCCCCCAGTACTGCTCCCTTGCAATATGGAGAACAGTGTCTGCAGCACCACATACTGCATGGCTGTCTGGACATAGCTTTAGTCTAGAAACCTTTGACTGTGACCTACCTGCACAGCTGTGACTTGTCAATACAGGCCTGTTGAGCAGGGGCAGGAGTAGAGGCTGTAACTATGACTTGCTACTAGAGGTCTCATGAGCCAGGATAGAGCTCTATCCCTGTTCTACAGGCAGGGTGTGAGAGATCCTGGGATACTGGAGGACTTCAGCTTGGGCAGCACATCTGTGGGGAGTGGCCACAGCTTAATAGAACAGGAGTTGGGCAGTGCGGGTCAGTGATAATCTTGCCCTGGAGTGGCATAACTTTGAGTGCATAATGAGTTCTTAAAACTACTTTAAGGTGTCAATGTTTAGACAATCCAGGGGTTAAGAGATCCTGGGGCTGCCCCAAATGACTGTGTAACAAGGCCCTGAGATGCAAAGGTGCTTCTGTAGTCTTGGACCAGTTGTGTGCTGAACTAAGCCCTGGAAGGATCTTCTCAGGGCTTTTTTTGATTCTCTGGTCAGGAAGTGCCAGGTTATGATGCGAAGCAGCTGTACCATACATCTTGCATTGTAAAGAAATACTACTGAAATATTATTAGGAACACTGACTGTCTATCAAGTGAATAAGTTTCTCTTGGAGGGGGTGGAAAATGCACTGGAGAGCAGTGAGGGCATGCACATACTCTCAGAGTTAGGTGTTGTATTTGGGTATGTACAAATGGGGTAAGCAGAAACATAGCTGGTACTTTGGCAAAGAATTTGTTTTATATTATTTATGAGGTGTTGCTCATGGAAGACTTTTTCTTGATTTCTCTGTTTCGGCCATTTTTAAGGCTCCAATAACATTGATATCCAAGCATCAGGTCATTCTGTACTCTTTTTGTGCCCAAGCTGTTCTTCTGTTGTTTCTTCTTCTCCTCACCTCTCCTTTGTCCTTCTTTCCTTTTGGTTAGGTCCCTTGGTCCTTACCATATTCCAGTACCTCCTTGCCCTCTTCTTACACCCTTCGGTTCTTTTATCCATTGTTTATTGCTTCATTCCCATTACCTGCTAGCCCTTCCTTTTTGTTTGCCAAGCCCCTGAAACTCATATATGCTCCTGTTTATACCTTTTGTTCTGAGACTTTGCTTTTTCTTCTTCTGTTGTCACTCTTGTTCCCTTTTGATAGTCTCCAATCTCTCTTTCCTTCACTCTTTCTTCCCTTTTTCCCTCATCCTTATCCTCTTCTTGGTGATTCCTCTTTCTAAGATTTCTTATTCATCATGCTTTCCTTTTATCTATCCTATTCTAGGCATGCAGAATATATTTTTTATCCCTTCCCTGTCTCTTTCTGTTTCATCACATCCCTGTACTGTTACATTCTGGTAGAGGTGGCTGTACAGAGGGAGGTTTTAGGAGACAGAACACAAAGGTGTGAGGAAGGAAGTAGCCAGAAGCTGAGGCAGGGCCTTGGAGAGGCTGCTTTGTTCTGGTGTGCGTGCATGTGCATATGTGTGTGCATGCGTGCATGTGTGTGTGTGATCTTATACAACTCCCACTTGATTGGGAAGGTGCAGGGCTGAGAGATGAACTGGAAATATTAGTTCACTTGAAACTTGTTTTACAGATGTGTATTTCACTGAATTTTCATTTGTCAGTGTTAGTCCTTCCTTCCTTATTAAGAAATTATCAATGCCACCTCCCTTTTCTGCTAATTTACCTGAGTGCTTAAATTGCTACTACTTTATTTAAAAAGTTGTCTGTGCATCTTGCTTCTGTCCATTCAGGATCATCAGGCTATTTTTTTTTTAGTCTTCAAATAGCATGATTATTTTTTCTTTCTTGCCTCCTCATATACAGTTGACTTTTAACGATAGCTCCTTATCTTTCACTGCTGACAGAGACTGGTTTCAATTCTTCTCCTTTATTTATCCTTTTCTTTAAAAAGAAAATCACAAGCAAACCTGCTGTTTGGAAGAATCACCTCCATTTAA
>NC_143401.1:76391123-76421123 GCF_052110815.1 Crocodylus siamensis
AATAGTGAACACTAAGTAAAACTTCCATTCCACCCAGTGGACTCCCCAACCTCAATTACTGTTGCCTTTGGCCAGGGGGGGAGTGCTACTTCTTCCATAAGCTCAGTAACCCTTGGACGCACTGAAAATTAGCAAATATTCTTTGATTGGAAGAAAAGAGTAACATAATGGCCCCCAAAATCTCTAGTATCACAATGGATCCTAGCACGTTAGGGGGACATTGAATCCCAGTTAAAGGGCCAGCTACAGAATGGAGACCCAATGAGGAAAAGAACAAAACAAAATCCAAAATGGAATCTCAAAATTTCCAAAAGCAGAATAGTCAAATGAATACTTAGTCTAGGAAATTTTCTAAGATGTTATAGTAATATTTAAAGAATATTTAATTTACTTTTACTTTTAAGCACTGGTATGCCCTTATGCCGCCCAATAAAGACAATCTGCCAAAGTCCCCAGCTCTATATGCCCAAAATGGGAAAAAAAGGGACACATTGGGAAGCTCAGAAGAAAGATACACATACATAAGAAATGACCTACTCCTACAAACCTGCAGCCAGTTTCGCCTAGTATTGTGATTTTGACACTAATTTATATTAGTTATACAAATCCAAATTGATCTTTTTGAGCATTACGAGCAGTACAAAGTTTTCTCCCCCAAGACCCTGTCATACATCCCATTTGTGTATTCTCATTACTCATGTAATCACAATACATTCTTTATACAAGTGAATTATATCATATGGAAAGGTGTTCCACAGATTAACCATGTGTTATATAAGAAGTGTTTTCTTTTAACAGCTTTATTTATTTATTTATCCTTTTATTGATGTATTATGCAAAAGATTAATGGGGAACATGGGAGCATTCTTATTCTCTCTATTTTTACCATATGCCCTCTTAGTTTCTAAATGAAAGATTTTTAATCTTTTCAATTCTTCTTCAAATGGAAGCCTTCCTATGCCTTGAGTTGTTTGTCTCTGAAGGAATATGTTGGGGTTGTATATGTATACACACACATGCATACACATATATACATATATATTTGTGTGTGTGTGTCTATCTATAGTGAGACTGTATACACACACATATATATATATATATAACAACACTGTAATGGCCCAATACATGATAATGGCTAGCATATTATGAGGGCCATTGCTACAGAAGCCTGGAGAGTGAAGCTCTGCACAGAAAGAATTAAAGATGTCAGGCACCATCCACAACTAGGGAGAGAATTTATGTGGATTTAAAAAAATTCTTTGTCTGGACCTTAACTCACTCTAAATTTCATGTATTGCAAAACCATTGGACAAAAGGCGGATGTTCACATTTCTATGCCATGTGATAAGCAGCCTTGCACTAGAGGTTTCCAAGGTGGGAGGGGAAGAGTAAAAGAGGGACAAGCTTAGTCAAGCAAATAAAGGCCTGAAAACAGCAATACAAGACACCTGCTTATGAAGGCACAGTAGTTTTGTCTTACTGAAAGCTTCTGCAGGAAGGAGTTGCTTTGAGCTGATTTTTATATTCCTGTTTAAGGAAACAGGGCTTGTTTACATTTTGTAAATAAACAGGTTACACAAAGTACCTGACTCATCTATTTCCGCTCCAAAGAGGAAATCATCCTTCAAGCCTTTGAATTCTGCTATCACTCGTCGACAGGATGACATTATATGGACAGATAGGCATGCGTGTACATATGTGTGTGTGTACCCACCCACCCACACATCATTGTATTTGATTTGACAAACAAAGATGGGTAGGGCATTCCATGGATAAAGTCCCGCATATTAAAAGCTGTTCTAAACCTTTTCTTTTCTATTGGGAAAATACATGTTTTAGATTTTTTTTAAACTGTCTATTCCATTGACATCCAATCTATTCAAAACTGTAGCAGATTCAAACCAGAATTTAGGATATAGGAAATGCACTCTCTGTTTCATTTTAAGACAGCTCCAGGAAACTGATGAGCGATTATTTTTAAAACTTAGCTTTGGGTGTTTCCTTGATGTATGTGCAGCTCTTAGTAGGGATAAATCACTTACAATTATCACAGCAATAATGTAAAGCAATCACCCTTCAAAATGTGCAAATCACCTTTGATAGCTAATTGCCTTTTCCTCAGGATCTGCAATATCCTGGAGACTGTATACACTATCATAAGTAGAAGGAAGTGCGAGTAATATGCCAAAGTTTTATGTATTAACTACATGACTATTATGAGTCTACTTAGTCTATACTACACCTTGATATATCTAATAAACAGACTGGCCACATCCAGGCAAGCACAGATGTGCAGTATGTGGCACTGCAGACATGTCTGCAGCACCACAAAGTGCACATTCAAAGGATCAGCACGGGGGCAGGGGTGTTGACCCCTGGATATCTGAGAGTTAAAAAAACCTGAGCAAAAAAAAAAGCAGAGTAGTGCACACAGAAGCAACATGCACCTCTCAAAATGGCCAGAGCCACACTCTGGAAGCTGGCCAGGCTCCAAGCAGCAGGAATGACACTGCTGCAGCCCCAGGAGGCCCCCAAGACCCCAGGTAAAGGCTGGCCTTAGCTTCCTCTACCCACACGTGGTAACTTGCCATGCATCAGAGGGCACATGGCACAGGTGTTCCCCAGGGACTATTAGCAGTGGCACAAGGTGCGTCACTGATATTTGTCCCCAGGAAAGAAAACCTCCACACTTGTGTGGATTTAGCCCCTTTGTCCTTTTCCACATGTCAATCTGGAGAAACAACAGGGAGCAAGGAAGCTCCTGGATAAAAGTGTTAGGAGGCAAGGCTACTTCTGCTTCTACTTAAGTGTGTTATAGGAATTAGTGGGCAAAAATAGCGTTTTGGCTGAATCATACCCTTACCCTATGTTGACCAGCAGTGGTAAACCAGCAGAAGGGTGAAAGTAGTCAACCAGGTATAGACCAGGGAAAAATGATTGGCTAAGCTGTAATCCCCTAAATCAAATTTGCTTCCTGGGAAGCTCTAGTGACAGCCCCTTACTGAGAGGCTAAGCCAGAATCAAGCCCTACATGTCTACTATGGAGCCCTGTATTTTGATGATCACTTTCAGGTCAAGATGCAGTATGTGGGAGAATATCCATATTGGAAACTCTCTTACTAGGGCTTTCCCACTGGCTTAAATGGATTTTGTCTGAGACACTAAGAATTTGCTTTTTTTTCTGTTTTTTTTTTTTTAACTCAAAACCTATATAGACAAACCAAAGAATTAAAATTCCTTTTTCTGTATGGAAAGATAAAATAATACTCTAGAAATTGTGTTTTACTTGTCCAACATTTTCCAAGTACTAACAACTGTACCGCTATACACCAATAGTACCCTTCATTTTGAAATAAACACCTGCTTTTAGACATTTACCTGACTTCATTTTTCCAGTCAAACCCATTTCAAAATAACCTCCAGGGAAAAAAAAATAGGAAAATAGTTATTTTAAGCATGGCACAATAACAGGAAAACAGCCACAGAAAAAATATTACAATCCCTCCTCCCCTTTTTAAACCATTTCCTTTGCTGAGAATTGTATGGCAATCTTCAACCTGGAGTGATTTTTTTATGGACAGGTTAGATGAAAATAGGGGCTTAAAATGGAAATACTTACAGACCCCCTAACAATAATGATATGAGCACTGACACAACAATAAATCACAGAAGCACATTCACATTTTCTGTTGCTGGAGGTGTACACATGGGAGACCCTCCGATTTAGCAAAGACTCATTCGACCTCACTCACCTCCCTGGATTCAAATGAGGTGGTAAAGAAGAGGAACAGAGAGGAGGACAGATATGCAGCAGTCCCCGCTATCCAGTTCCCCATAATACCTTTAGAAACAAATTGATGGCTACATTTTCTGCCTTAGAAGAGTAACAGTATCTTCTATAACAACTACTTTGTATGGCTCTGACACTCTATTAACTATGTGCTCTCAGCTCAAAATCTTTTTTCAGATGAGGTGAGGGTGATCACATGAACATGTGTAGGGAATTCCAAGGCGGGCAGTCTGGGTGCACAGCAGGAATTGAATTTGAATGCTCAGTTCAGGACTTGTAGTAATTTTTATTGGTGAAGGTGACCATTGCTGGAGTTAGCCCCTGCTGCCAAGTTCACAAAACTGCCTGAGCTCTGTCTGTAGCTGCATGTTCAGCTGCCAGGATTTTCAGCACACAGCTGTCATGTAAGGGTACGGTATGCAGTTATGCCCACTTGAAGCCAAATGCCACATTACCTCTGTCTCACTATAAACCCCAAACACTCAGCAAGGTGCCCCACGGAGTATCAATGGTGATCTCTTCTTACTATAATGAATGTACATCTGGAATGCAAAGGTTTCCTGATGGATAAGGTCAAACTCTCACAGTGTTCATATTACAGTAACTTAGGCTAGATGCAGGTGAAATGATAGAATAAAACATTCATCCAGCAATGGGAAAATTCATTGTGCCTATATTTTCCCTCTCTAAAATGATACTGCTACTAGATTTGCCTGCTACTTTGGGGTGTGCTCATTTATTAGGGCTAGGGTCTTGGTAATTCTATTAATGTGCTGCTTGTGTTACTGGTGTTTCTATACAGAGCTGTATCTCTCCCTTCTGCAAGCCCTCACCCCCAGTGGAGCTATCTTGCAGGACTCAGTACAGTGGGGCTGGGTTCCTCCAGTCCCCAAATCAGTCATACACACAAACACACAAAGATTAACGTGACACGCCTGACCTGGCCGGGTTGATCAGCATGGACAGGCTGACACCCTCATATGCCAAGAATCAGTTCATCAGAGCAACAATAACCACAGTCAGACACAGTTAAACAGAATACCTCTGAATCTGGCTGGGAGTCCAGATGACACCCTCATGGGCCAGCATTCAGTTTGTTAGGGCATGTCTGAGCCAAACTGGGTCAATCAGCCTGTACAAACTAATCCCCTTATGTGTTTTAAACTCAGCGCGTCCCAATCTTTTAGCTTCTTGATGAGCAGACCCCACAGTATTTCTGGGCTTCACAGGGATTTTTAGCTTAGGTAAGAGGGGCGTTGCTGCAGAGCAAGTGGGGAAAAGAGAAGTAAAGAAGGCAAAATATACCCAGTTACCACCAGTTTGACTATAAAAGTTATTTATTGCTAAGTAGATAAAATATATAATGACACTAGTAGTAATAGACATGCAAAGGAAAAACAAACACAAACAGTCACAGTATACCCTGGTTTCACTAAGTATTTGGGGAAACTTAGCTCAAGCTTACCTAATACAGTTCAAGTTCAGAAATCTATGCTTAGAGAGAGAAGAGAAAAAAGAGAGAGAGCTGGGATCTCACCAGTCCAAGGCACTTAGGTTACAGAGCTGACAGGTCAAAGTTCTCAGCATGATCCTTAAAGGGAAATGATCTGCCTCCTTCAGCCTCTCCAGAAGAAAGCACACACTGCTGCTTCTTTTACAGATTTTTATACCCCCAGTTCAGCTTCTTTCAAGCATTCTCAATAGTGTAAATCAAATTGTCTTCTCTATTGACAAGGGGTTATCTGATTGGAACATCTCAGGAACTTGATTGATACTCAGGAAACACCTACTTAGAAGCCAGCTTGACATTCCTATGGATAGCACATATACTTGAAGGGATATCTCCTGGTGTCTTCAGAAACAATAGATTGCAGCATCAGGGTTTTGGATTTTTACTTGCTGTGAACAAGCCTCAGCTTAGCATGACTTTTCCAGATCTTACTACAGTCTTTTAACAGACTTAAGGCAATTATTGGAGTGTCCATAACCTGTTGCGGAGAGGACTTCCACCAGTCATCTCGGGAAAAGTATGACAACACTTGTGGACAGGGCTCCGACAGGCGGGACGCTGTGATGAACCCTGTACCATTGTTCAAATGTTGCCCATACCCCACTGACTCGGTCTATTGCCTCAGCTTTCCCTAACCCGGCAAACGAGTTGTAGCCAATTAAGTTTACATAGGCCTCCCATAGTGGGACCGGGGAATGTACGGCCCGAGATGCCTAATAAACTTACTGTTGCTTAGAGGTGTGTGGGGGTGGGGGGAGGGGGAGGAACAGTCCTTTGTAAATCCAGATTAGAACTTGTCTGATAAATGCTGAGCTGGGTGTGTGGGTTGATTAGCATTTGGAGCACAGATTCCCCATCATGCAGTGCTCCCGTGCTTCGCTGATCCCAGAATTCACTGCAGTCTCTGCTTCAGGCTTTCTGTTCTCCATCTCTCATGTAAATGAATGGTCATCTGGTCCCATCTCAGATGCAAATGAGATCTAGAGCAGTTGTTTCATTTTTGTCACCCTTATCTGGAGGGTTTTAGGTGTGTCTCTCACTGCATCTTAATCAGTTTCTGTTTAGGTAGAGGAGGGGAAGGAGCGGGATTCTTTGTGAGTCAGACAGTCTGCGTCCTGTGTCAGGGTTCCCCAAAAACATGGAGCTGACAGGTAACAATACATTTAATTTTCCCCTATCATCCCTCCCACTCAGCCAGGGAACACAGCAACTCATGATATGCTTCTGCTTTGTGAACTGCAGCTGGGGCAAGGCTATATTAGTGTGAGGGTGCTAGATACTGTCCTTTAGTTCCAGGCACTGAATAAGGAAAAACAACAGTCAAGGATGCGATATGCAAAGTGATTTACTCAGCATTCTTCGGCCCACAAACAAGTACAATTTCACCAGGCATAATGTCATCAGCCAACTTGTTCTCAAGTTGTTCAGAAGTTGCTAGCCCAGAATATGACAAAAGTCAAAGTGATAACTTCATCTGGAAACCACTGCTGATCACCAGAGTTTAGCAGAAACTGGCTTGCTTCTGTAGATGGTCAAGTTTCCAAAAATGAATCATTGCCAGGCTGAACAATCCCTTCGCAGAGTTTTTTCTGTATCAAACCTAAGAATCAGCAACCTCTATGAGATATAACAGTCTCCTAAGATTGTGGCTGACCCTGGTTATGTGTTTTGTTGCCGAACCAACAGCTCTAAGCTAGTTTGGCCTATGAAACCTAGTAAAGAATGAACCTACACTTATTTTATTTGGAGTATTACCAAAAGACCTGCCCATTGGACACAAAGATGATTCCTTTGAAGACATGTCACCATTAGACATATCAACTTATTTTCCTAATTCCTGCTGAGTCACAGGAATGAAACTTGGGATTCACTGACTACTGGGTTCTCACTAAGGTGTGGGCCTCTGAGAACACCAGATCCTGGGAATATGTCAGAATCACAATTATCACTTAAAAAATACAAGTTTCTAAACTTTCCAACTATGCAGAAAAGTTTGAAAAATGTAACCAATGAAAGGATGATTGCCTAAAATGGCTGATGTCAGTTGTTTTAAGGAAACATATTACCACCACAATTATTTCTATTACTCCTACAACTGCTATTTCCTTAGCACCTACATTCATACCTGAGATCAAGGCCCCATTGTGCTAGACAATTTAATTTACAATTTAAATAAATAAGGGAAACAGAGAAAAGATTATTAAATCTGCTTTTCAGATAAAGAACTGAGGGGAAATAGTTTTTTCTCTCAAAAGCTGAACTATCAAGAATTCAGTTTTCATTTGGGCACCAAATCACCTAAATCCTAAAAAGGCAATAAAGCCTCCTATCTTCATAAGTTTAGAAATGGCTATATTTACTAAAAAGACAAAAAAACACCACAGCAAAACCAAACCAAATGCCACACAACTTAATATCCCCTTAGGGTTCATGTACAATTTTGTGTATCACCACACCCACATATAGTTGCAACCTTTGCTCTCTTATCCCTTTGTTCTTTTAGTTTTTCTTGAAAGCACTTGTTGAGTCTGCTACGCTTATAGGGTGGAAGCTACATCATCTTCATATTCTATAAACCGTCTATCACATTTATTAACCACATAAATATAAATCACTGTACAGCTGTTTTTAGGGATGGAGACTTTTTTGTCTTAGAAAATTGTCTTTTGTCAGACTGAAAACATTTTGGACAAAGGCACCAATCTTTGCCCCATTTGTTTGTATCAGACAAAAATGAGATTTTTTTTTTTTACAGGCTTTGCCAGCAGTCCAAATTTTTTTGGACTCACCTATCCACAGCCAATTCCAGATTACATCATGGGAAGTGGAACGCAGGTGTTTCATGTTATTGCCCAGATTTTTCTCCACTACCATATCTTTGAAAGGGATGGGAAATATGCCAAAAAGTTTGTTGTACTGTAAAAGTCTTGGCAAGACATTCTACAAGGTTACAAACGGCAAGCTGTGGCTGGCCAAAGGATATCCATTCATTGTAGGACTCTATAAAAGGCGGTGTATTTTTAGACATACGTGGAGAAAGAATGGATTCGGTTGTGGGTTACTGTGACTTCATTTCTTCAGTTTGCACATAGTCTAATAATATAAGAACTGAATGTCTGGAGTATTTTTTGGACTACAAAGGAGAATGAGTCTGATGCTGTTAATTTAGCAAAGTCAAGGCTTTTATTTTAGGTCTGGAGGGTCTAGGTTCAACTCCTGGTAATAAACAAAATTAGAATCTTATGTTTGCTACAGGTTCTGCATTTGCCTGTCAGTATATCCTAATTGAAACCAAGGTCCTGTTATGGAACGCTAAAAGTGGAAAAACAGGAAGAAGTATAATGCAAATAAGGAAAATTGCTTAACTCACAAATAGTCACATTCCCTAGTTCTCTCTATACAGCTCGGAGTTTCCATCTACTAATGAGCTCTGGACAAATTTTACTATCTAGTCCTCATGTGATATTCTAAGCTTCTTGCCTCAGGGGATTGATAAAGATTTGTTTTTCTTCTATAAAAGGAAGGACTGTATTTCTTTCTTCTGAAAGCACATTTTATTCACTTGTCCTCTTATAACAAAGTGTTGGTTTCCCAGCTTTATTGGTCTAAGGAAAAAGGGTTTTTTTTAAAACACCCAAATTCTCTTAGAACTTTTTGAAACTGAAAATTCCTATAAGGGAGTTTCCTATTACAGGCAAGTAAGGTTTTCTACGTGGTTTAAATTCCTATCCTCAGAGGTATAAATTGTGTGTAGGCATGAAGAAAATCAATCAATTGTACTATAGCAGATGAAAATAGTAAACATCTAACATGAATATGATTCACCATATGCTTACAATGTCAGGACTCTCAGCAATGCAGGAATCAAACAATTATACTGGATTGGAGGGTCAGGAAAAAACATTAAAAAAATATTTTAAGTTCAACAGTTGTGGCTCATTTCTAATCTCTAATGCGTGGGCTTGCATTTCTGTGCATCTTGGAAAATATACTTCTAGGCATGGGTGTGAAAGCACAATCATGGATTTTTCAAGATACCTGGTGTTATGCATTTGAGTATTTGAGATTAGATTTGAGCCTTTAGTCTCTTTCAAGTGCTTAAATAACTGCCTCTCTAGGCTCAAGCCAAATCAGACTCAAGAAGTAGCGGCAGCAGCATTTTAAAGTGGATTTTCAGAATTCTCTTTCTGGATGTATTTCATACTTATCTCTTTTCAGATCAGATAGGAGGTGCTCTGACTCACGCATTTAACATCAGTGCTCAGCTTTGAGTCATGCCCTTATATTTACATGACTTCTCTTGTCCAAAAAGAGAGGCAAAAAAAAAAAAGAGAAAAGTATCAAAATGTCTAAAATCATTTAGGGGCCAAAAAGCTACTTTCCCCAAAGACATTGTACGTGTTCTTGATAAATTTTGAAGCATGTTTTCTTATTCAACCTTCAGTAAGTTACTCTTTTTGACTGATCTAGTTATTTGATGAACTCTTATTGTCAGATTTCCATCTAAATGCCATGTCTGTTCAGTGTTCACCACACAATACAACCTGAAGCTCTGTGGGATACCCAGCCTTATACCCAATCACATGATCTTTACAGCTAGACTGTGGATGAGAAGATGTTTTTATTACGCTCTGTGTCTGAATTTCAAGTGCTTAGTTGATAAGCACCTGATAAGTGATCATGAAAATGTACCAGTACATACAAAATATACTCACCCATCCTTTACCATGACAATGGAAGAAAAAGGAAAATCTAATCTTTTATTTGGGAAGTTAATTTGGTTCCCTAAGTATGAGAGGAAGTAGAATATGATTGCTTTTTGTCTGTCATTGTCTTCATGGATCAGGCTCTAATGATGGGGTTTTTTACCCCTTACCTGAGACTGGCAAGTCTCATTATTTCCTGTCTCTGGATCACAAAAGACTCATTGCTTTCTGTTGAAATTTTTTTTTTTCTGCTGGAAAAAAACTGGACGTGGAAAAAAGAACATTTTTGATTTGAAAATGTCGCAATGATCCTGCAGTAGAGTTGAAAGTTACGTGGCTCAGACACTAATTCTCTATGAACCAGGTTTTTCAGACCGACTGTCTCTCACACTGCAGTGCAGGATGGACCTCTGTAATGAACAATGGTGTCACAATGTAAGAAGAAATAGTGATGCATCACACAAGCTGTATTCCAAGCAGAGCACATGACTCCTAAAGGAGAATAAAGCACCTAAGTTACATCAGTTATATCAGCCATGTTATTCCACCTGCTATTTGGTATTTTTATTTGGGGGGGGGGGGGAGGGGGTATTAACAAAAAGTTGCGTTTTTTCCATTTTTCCAAAAGAAACATTATTTTATGACCAAATTAAAGATACCATTAAAGCTGAGTTTAGTGGATAAATTGAGATTTGTATAAGAAATCAAATTCAATGAAAGATGTTGAGGTATTCCAAGAGATTCGATTTAGCAGGATGAGCTGTTGGATAACATTTTCTTAGTTTCTCAAATAACTCTCCAAAAATATTTATTCCTTCACGATTGAATCAAACATAGCCTTCTAATCAGAAGGGGGGGCATATTTGAAATAGTTTCAACACAAATTTAAAACAAACTGATTTTTGGAATGTCCAAATCAATATTTTTCTCCCTTTCCTCATTATTGCATGATACGGTACTGCTTGATTTTTAACAGAAGTAGGATTAGTGCTGTATTGCAACAAAAGCTCTTCTCATGGTGTTTTCAGACTTGGCCAAACCCAGGAATTAGTGGAAATCCTTGTGAGAATGTCTGCTTATTTCCTGCCCAATGAGATTTGGAAAAGTATTCAAACTTTTGGATGTTTAACTAAACCTTGAAACCTTTGGGGATTGTCACATTGGGAACTGTGATAACTGCAGGTTTTATTATATGCCTTTCTCCTGCTATTTAATGTCCAATTAATTTCATGATAGGATACATTAAAAAAAGATACTTCTTATATGAAGGAGAGTAGCACTGTTTCTCTATTGTTTGTTGCCAGGTTGCAAGGGCTAGCCTAAACCAAAAGTAAAGATTTAGAATGACTTAATTTCAATTAGGATTTAGAGGAGAATTAAGTAACAGTTTAAAATCCTGTTTTAAGTGATGACCTCAAGCCTTTAAACACCATCCCCACACACAGGTTTTTTTTTTCTTTTTAAAGGAAACCCAAACATGGCCCTGGGTAACAAACGTCTCTCTGACTCATAAAAAAGTCAAGTCACAGTGCCGACATATGGAAATTATTTTCCTCTTCAACATGTCTTGCTAAAGAGATGGCTGAAAATAGCGTGCTGTTTGCTAGCAGTCCTCTTGATAAGAATACTACGTGTTGTAATGACAAAATAACAGCACTTAAGAGCATGGTTACAGCACTATCATTTGTCCCATTACAGCTGTCCATAGAAATCTACCTTTGCCAATTGCTACTGTAGAAATATAAGGTGCAGTATGCAGATGGTTCATACTTGGACTTGTGTACTTAACTGCTACCTAAACTCTATTTAGGGATTTGTGGGAGAAGACTTTTAAAAATATTAGGTCCCTAATTCCTGTTGAATTCACTGGGAGATGGACATCTAAAAACCTTTGAAAATGTGATCCTTAGTCATGAAACAGACTATACGAGAAGTCCCCATTGACTAGAATGGAACTATTTATGTATCAAAAGATAAAAGCAATCTTAAGTGCTTGGTTGGATCATAGGCAGGCAAGATTCTTGGAGTAGCTGTGATATCCTTTATTAGACAAACTGAGTAGTTGGAAAAAAGTTCTTAGCAAGCTTTTGGGCACAGTCACCCTTCTTCAGGCATAGGGAGTCTCTGCTAGTTGGATCATGGCTTTAAAGGAGTGCCTTCCAGAAATACTTAGAGTAGAAAGGACCTCTATACAGAAAAAAGGTTTCAATCTGCCACTGACAGTGTTCATAGATTTCATCCATGCAGAGTGTTTTGCCAGACCTGGGCATAAAAAGCAAAGATTATCATTCAATACAGCATGGTTTTGCCTCATAGACAAAAGGAAGAACATATGGGGCTCAAAAGGATATAGCGAGCTTTGTTAAAGCGTTGTACATGCTTCAAACTATATAAAGAACATGTAAAATATCTTTGATGAAAATAGATTTTTGGCCCCTACATCATTTTAGACATTTTGCTGCTACTTTTTTTTCCTCTCTCTTTTTGGACAAGAGAAATCATTCAAAGACTTGTTCACTAAGGCTTAAAAGGAGCCTGGATCTCTATAATTCTTGACTGTCTGCCCTTTATTTGATGTCACACAGCCAGGTCAGACTTCAATGCACATGGAACCTAGAAATCAAGAGGTCAAAATTGTTAGACCTCTTGATTTCTAGGAGTGATCTAGAAATGTAAAGGAGGAGTCAATTTGAATATTTTCAGCTCTTTGCATTTGGAAGAGAGCCTTTGGATAGGGTGAATGTATTTCTGCACCCTTCTAAACGCTATACAATATTCACTAACTCTCTTCAGCTGTTAGGACTGGCTTTGGGTTTGTAAAAGGCCAAATACACACAGGCCCCTTTTGATCAAAGATGGGGGAAGATGGGCAGTGTAGGTCTCATCCTGAATCTGGTCATAGTGGGACAAAGTAGCATCATGCAGCAAAGCTGACACCGTTGGTTACCGTAAGTAGGAGGCTCAACAGTATGAGAAACTGCTTAGTTTAATGGGATTCCTATGTTTTTATCATGGTTCCAGAACAGAGTGTACAAATCAATTAACTTTCTTGCTTTAGTTTTCTCAACAATGGGTACATCTACAAATGTGTTCTACTGTGGAATAGCCTAATTAGTAGGGTTGTACAAAGCTTCAGTTGCTGATTCAATTCACAGGAGATCTGGCCCGATTTGGTGGCTGAATCTCTGAATCCAAATCAAATCATGAGACCAATAAAAAGGTCTGAATCAATTTGAAGCCTCCAAATGGATTCAGAAAAGATTCGGAGGAGCTTTGGAGATTTGGGCAGTCCCCACTTGCTGCCACAGTGAACTGGACCCAGATTCCGTACTGGTAAGTAGGGGGTGAGGGGCAGGGGCTGGAGGAGGGGGAAGTGGACTTAGGGGAGACCCCCACCAGGTGCCATCCTCTGCCTGCTCCTGCAGCCCCCCTGAGTGCCCACCAAACCTCACTCACCTTCCCAGCCCCATCAATGGCTGCCCTGCCCAGCCCCAGCGTCCCAGCACTTAAAAAAAAAAAAAAAAAAAAGCCCCACATGCACCAGCTGCTGCAGCAGCCATCAGGGCCTCTGGGGGCTTGTGGCAGAGCCCTCCCCATGCAGTGTGGGGTAGTGGGGGGCAGCAGGGATCACCCCCCCGCTTGGTAGCAGCCAGTGAATGTGGGGCTTTTTTTTTTTTTAAGTGTTGAGATCCTGGGGCTGGGCAGGGCAGCCATTGACAGGGCTGGGAGAGTGGTGGGGGGCTGGAAGATCATGACAGAGCCCCTCCAAGCTATGCAGGGCAGTGGGGGCAGTGAGAGACAGAGGGGATTGCACCCATGCCTTGCAGGAGCTGGTAAGGGTGGGAGGTTTGTTTGTTTTTTTAAGTGCCAGGATGCTAGGGCAGGGCGGGGCAGCCATTGACAGGGCTGTGAGAATGGGCAGAGGTTGGGGCTTGTTCAATTCAGAGATCTGGCTGATTCAGCGGTGGCCAAATCTCTGAATCAGATTTGGCCAAATTGATTTGAGACAGTGATTCGAATCACCAAATAAAATCACTGTCCTCCAAAGCAGCTGAATCTAAATCCAAAGTGAATCCAAAGTGAATTTGCACAGCCATTTCACACAGGCTCCATAGTAAAGCATCACCATTTACTAGGGGTGTGCGAAATGGGCTGTATTCGATTTGAATTTGGATTTGGCCTGAATCAGAGACAGTGATTCGATTCATTGATTTAGATCACTGTCCCGATTTGATTCGGCCGAATCTGAATCTGAAGATTCGATGCTGATTCAGAGAATCAGCAATTTGGCCACAGACACAGCTTTAAATGTTTTTTCTACATACCTCAAGGTACCAGGCGTGGCTCATGAATGTTGCGATGGTGGGACAGATGGACACATGAGCGTGGGGGGATGTACTTCTGGTCCACTTCCAGGTCCACCGCCAAGCACACAGGGGACCCCCCCACACCTCCCTGGCTTGGCAATAGGCCATGGGGGAACCCCAGGTGCCCCTCCAGACCCAGGAGATACCAGTCACGGAGCTGGGGGGGATCCCCAGCATACTCCCCACTGGACCTGAAAGTGCTTCTGGTCCACTTTAGGGTCCACTGCCGAGTGTGCTGGGGACCCCCCTGCACTCCTGTGGGATCTTTCCAAATCCCTCTGATTTGATTCAGAGAGATTAAAGGGTCTCCTGATCCGATTCAGATTTAGAAATTCTGCCACTGAATAGGGCCGAATCTCTACTGAATCGAATCAGCAATCAAGCTTTGCACTGCCCTACCATTTACACGTGTGTTGGTTTTAGGGCACAGTAAATTAATTCACCCCACTATAAGATAGTACTGTCATTTACTGTGCTACAGTGCACATTTGGATGGTGACCAGAACAGCAGCACTTTGAGCCAGGGCGGAGCAGCCCCAGGTTAGTAGCAGGCTTTGTAGTTTCTGCATTCTTGTGCCCCAGACAGCCCCTCTACCACCCAGGGCTGACCCCCTAAGCCTGCTGCCAGCACAGGGCTGCTCTGCTGTGGCTCAAAGTGCTGCTATCCTGGGCACACATGTAGACGTTGCGCCTGGGAGCAGTGTACTCCAGCGCAAACTGCGCCAGAGCTTATCACGTTGCATTAATTGCACATGTAGATGCACCCTGTAAAGTGGAAATATAATTACCTACCTACAGAGGTGGAAGAATTATGATGACAAAGTAGACAGTGATGATAGGGGCCTCATAGTACGTATGCCTTCTGTGCAGCTGGATATTTGTCCCTTTTTCAATGGTGATGGACTGCAACACAAGAGACTAGGCTCATCTGCAGATGTTGGAGAGAAGAAGATTCTTCCTAACACAGACATGACTCAGGTGCAATGTGAGACAAATAAAGGTGGCATATGCCCCAAAGCATCCTCTCTCTCTCTCTCTCTCTCTAACATCCAACTAAAATCTCTCAGCCAGTCCCTTGCAGCCTGCTATAAAAATGTCAAGCAGGAATTGCTCATGATTTTAGGTGTGGGATTGGGAGAGACAGGAGTATAGCAAAAAACAATTTTGCATTTTTGTCCAAACTGCAAATTCCAACTTTAAAATGGAAATATATTAGAACAAAATCCTCATTCATGTGACATAATATCTGATGCATCTATGTCCCTTTAAAAAGGTCCTCTTTACATATACAGGTTCTCTTTTGGTTGCTTAACCACATTGGCTAATTTCTTTGTTTTCATTCATTTTCCTTTCTCAGTATTAATAACTGTATAAAACAGTAGCTATCCACCTTTCAATATTTCCCACAACAATATGGGATAGGACTCCATAAGACACTAAATCCAAATTTCCCATATCAGAGACATCTTTGTCATGCAATCCTGTTCATGTACATATATAGTGTAAATTACTTACTTAGGCCTGCCCTCTTTCTACTGGCTCTACCCTCTTTGAAGCGAACAAACAAAGGGTTACTACTCAGACGCTGGAAAAAAAAGAGGTTGATTAACCATGGGCATGCATAATTTATATGTCGTTTGAGCATCCTGTGAAAATGGGCCAACAATGTTTTTTATAAATTGGACTCTATGAATTCTAAATTATATTTAGCATTTATTATTGCTGGAGAAGCGGTACCAAAGTGACACTATTCATATATTCTGACTCAGTTTCCTTTTACCTAGCCCATTTGAATTTTAAGGTCTCTCTTCTTCCCGCATCTTTTCGTCTGTCTTCTCTTTAGGCTGCTAGTATACTGTACACGTCCTTACTGAAGTGCTGGGTTTGGTTTGTTATAGCAAAACCAGAGTTTGGATTTGTTTCAGAATTCTAGCACTCCACGGTAAGGAAACTAGGAAGAGGTACCTTGCAAGCTTCATCTTAGCAGAGGTAGCATGTTGACTGTGCTATGACAAACCCTGCATGTGCCTTTAAGAAACAAAAATTAATGCAAAGCTTATTACAATCCTGGTGGTTGCTAACGCTTTCTCTCTTCCACTGTCCAAGTGTCTGAATTTCAGCTTCAGATGAGTGTGGCCTGCTGGGATTTGAGCTGCCAGTTTAATTAGTGTTCAGTAATTTCAATAATGAGTGACAATTCATTGGGGCTTTTAGGTTGGTCTTCTGTTCAGAAGCAAATCAATAATCCACAGTTTTTCCCCTTCTTTAAAGACAAGAAAGTGGCATGTGAGTTACATCAGATGAGAGAAAATAAATGAGGAAAAGCACAAGTCCCTCAGTAACTTGAGAGGCAATTGGCTTTAATGGTGTGGGCAGCCTCTCTGGTTTGTTGATGTTATTGGATGAACAGAAAGGTCATTAGTATCTGGAAAGGGGCTCCTAAGATTCTCACAGTAAACAATTTGCCCTGGCTGTAACCATAGTGATTTGGGTAAATGAACACAGGTATACGGATTACTACTGTATTCCCCAGGCTGCCTATATTATTGCCTCAGAAGATATAAAAACAATTGAGGCTAATTGTATGAGAGTGAGTTTATTACAAACATAAATGGAAGGGGAAAAGAAACCAGATATATTGTTCAGAAGCTTTTTTTTAATCTCTTAATTTTATATGTACACATGTACATATATACAATGTACAATATATTTGTCGGAGAGCAATGTCGCTATATACACGCACACATGTACTATGTGTATTTGTCTTGCATCCACCTTTAATTGAGATCCATAGCTGTGCTGAGCTTATTCTTCATTGTTTAGGAGAAAGAAACGGTTCTTTCTAGATACTGTTTTGCTTGAATCTCATGCCTCAATGCATTTGAATATGGAGTTTTGAGTAGATAGTCATCTTGCAAAAATGCTGTAAGAATTGTACAGTTTCACACTTTTTACCCTCCTTCATGGCTGGAAACTGAACAAAACGAAATGAGTTGAAAGTGAAGAAAAATGCATTTATCTCATCTAAGGTATGGTCAGGTTTACCAGCCAATCACCGCAAAAGTCACCTATGTTTCCATTGGTATCCTGCCAGTATACAGTAGCTGCATTTTTTAAAAGTTGCATTGCTCTCTTTTGTTACAGCAACAAAGAACCACTCTTCATGAAGTGTTGTGATTTGCAGTATACAAACCCATTAAAAAAACACAAATGAAATCCCCAGCTGGGAAGGTCAAGTCTAATGAGGTGGGCTGTTGTGAGGAGTGGTAACTCACAGCATCCCCCATGTAGGCCAGAGGTGATTCCAAGTGAACAGCTGCTTATAATTATTATAATCTGACACTTTTCATCTACCTCAGGTGCTATTTTTTTCTCACAAGAGAGCAGATTAATTGTATATCAACTGATATACATAAAAAAGGGGTTGATAGAAAGCTTAATAAAGTAACATTAAATAGGCGATCCCACTGAAATTCTAATGTGTATATTCTTAATTAAATTCCCTTGTACTGTACAGTAATTCAGGTGCATTTGGATTCCTTTTTCCTCCACTGAATATAAAGTTTAAAATTATTGTTGCTATGAAACTGAAGGCAAATATGAAGGGAAAAAACCCTGCAAACCTGACCCACATAGGCCTCTCTTACGGAGAAGAAAAAAAAATCAGTTAATGCTACATCTCTCATTCTGCACTGTGTCTACACAGACCCTCCGTATTCTAATGCTAAAGAATACGCTCTCCCATTAGAATTTCAATAGAACCCTGCTCCCAGGTGAAAAGGCAATATCCACATTAAAATGAAGATATTATTAAAAAAAGTACCATGTGCAGCAGTCTATTGACATCACTCTGGAGGGAAACTGTTGATTTAAAGGAGGATAGGTATCTGGATAGCTACTTAAATTGAACATTTAATGGTAATAATTCAGCCGTTATTTAGTAGTACACATGAATTAAATCATGCAAACTCACTTTACAGAATGTCTTTTTTAACAAACAGCAAACATGTAAACCAATATTGCACAGGGTATGAACTATTCTAATTAAGCCTGCTTTCCAAATATTGCCAGAGTATTATTAAATTGCACGGTTCATTTTGTAATGAAAATTTATTTTCAAAAGCATATTTAGCATTATATACAATGTTTAATCATATACATTTAGTGCCAACTGCTGAAAAATGAATGGAGCCTTATGAGTCCCATGATATTTCCTGAATGAAATGAAACACTCATGGGGCTTGCAAAAGATTTCACTCTTGGCCTATCGAGACCCTGCTATCTTTCAGTGGTTGGCACTGTGTGTTTAGTAGGCATGTGTAAGTAATAGTGAACCTGAAAATGTTTGGAGGTTAATACCATGTGTCCTTCTGTGCTAGGGTTGCACAGGCCTAAAGTATGTTCATGTTAAAGACTTTACTTGCTCATTATAGTGTGTTTAGTTTGCTGTGGTTTGATCATCCTCTACAATAGGGCTGTTCAACTTCAGATTGCCTTGGCCTGCAGGGGCTGCAAGGCCACCTGAGTTCTTGCCACATGCAGCCCCCCTGCCGTGCAAGCAGCACAACCTTCCCCACTGCCACTGCTACTGTTCCACAAGCCCTACCCACTGCCACCACTACATGTGCTCTCCTCCCTCCTCCACTGACACATGAGTAGCACAAGTCCCCTTCTCCTCCCTCCACTGCTGCCAACATAGGGGTGATCCCTCTGCCCCAACCATGTAAGCCCCAATGGCACCCCACCAAATGGGGATCTCACCCTACCTTCCTCTGCCTCTTGAACAGCATAAACCTCCAGCCACAGGATACCAGTTGAGCAACACTACACCAAAACATCAAATGTTCATCCAATCGAATTTCCTAAAAAAATGAACTCCTGAAGGTATACAGTGATTTGTGCTATTGCGTCTTATGGAGCTTCACAATCATTCCAGTTCAGTGGCATTTTGACCAATATTGGAACATGATGGTGGGCCCTTTTTCAGTAACTCCTCCATGCAATGTGGAACACTATATCTATTGCTCCTAGAAAAAACACCATTTATATACTCCTACATAGGCCACAATACTGATCTTATTAGGTGTGCCCAGACAAGAGTGCACATGGTTCTTGCAGCATCTCCAATACCTTTGAAACACTGCAAGATGCACATGCAGGAACCAAAAAACGTTCCCCATGGTGCAAATTTGCAGCATGGAGGCAAAATTAAGCCCCTGGATATCCAGGGGTCAAAAAGTATCCCAGGGGAAAAAAGTGGGGCAGGGAACAGTCCAGGACCATAACTTGAAGCAACCGGAGGCTCAGGTCCTCCACAGAGATGCTCTGGTAGCCAGACAAAGCATCTCTATGATTGGCCCTCACCCCTGTGCTGAAGCACGTTGCCTGCCTGTGCAGTATGCCAGCTGCAGGGAGCTGGACCCACACTCTATGCCAGTAATTAGGGGCTGGGGGAGGGGGCTGGAGGATGGGGGAGGGGACCATGGGGGACCCCTACTGGCCCCATCCCCTGCCTGACCCCAAGCCCCCTCCCTGATCACTGCCCCAACCAGTCCCAGCCCCAACTGCCCCCCAAACCCTGCCATCGCAGCCCTGTCCAGCCCCATCCCCTGCCTGCCCCTTGATCCCCCACCCCCTCATTGCTATCTTGCCTGGCCCCAGCATCCTGGCAAAAAAAAAAAAAAGCTCTGCACTCACTGGTAGTAGCAGTTGCTGTGGGGGTCACCGGGGCCTTGTGACAGACAGAGCCCCCCACGCACCGAAGCCCCGCCCAGGGCCTGGCACAACTCAGCCCCAGCTGTCTGACAGTGCACGGAGCCACATGGTGCCCTGCCAACCTGGGCCGCACCCGTAGAATGGGGCAGTGGCCATACAGGTGTCAGGTGGCCAGGGCCTGTCCCTACTGCCCTGTGCTGTGTGGGTGGGAGGGCTGTGCTAGTGATTGCAGGGATTTTATATATTTATTTATTTTTATTGCTGGGATGCTGGGATGCTGGGACTGGACAGGGCTGTGATGGGGAGGGCTTGAGGGGCAGACAGAGAATGGGGCCAGCAGGGGTCACCCCATGGCCCCTCCCCCCTCCTCCAGCCATCTCCTCCCCATGCATACCAGCCAGTGATCCCAACAGTAGCTGCTACTGCCAGTGAGTGTGGGGCTTTTATTTTTTTTTTAAATGTTACTGCCAGTGAATGCTGGGACACTGGGGCTGGGTGGGGCAGCCATTGGGGGTCTGGGGGTATATGCAGGGGATGGGGATGGGTGAGGCAGCCATCAGGGGTCTGGGAGTGCAAGCATGGGGTGGAGCCGGGTGGGGCAGCCATTCGGAGGGCTGCAGAAGCCAGGAGGGAATGGGGCCAGGTAGGGCAGCAATCCAGGGACCTGGGAAAGCAAGCAGGGGTTGGGTACATGGGCCCTTCAGGGGGATGGTAGATCTTGCAGGGCCATGTGGCCCATGTTGGGGGGCTGTATCCCTGTGGTGGGGGGGGCAGTGTTACACAAATTGCCAATTGCTCAAATCACGAGCAAGACTTTTTATAGGGGGATACGGCAGAATGCCACATTTATTGATTACATGAGTTAGACATAGAGGTTCTGACACACCATCCATACAAACACACAGAAAACACCATGCACATCATCACAGATTGTCATACATACACACAAGACAACCATTCTATGCATACAAACAGACAGCAGATATAGTTACCAGCAATAGCTGCTCAGTGTTAACATGGGGTGGCCGACCCCATGTTCACTGAGTAGCTGAGCTGTTGTAGCTCATGATCGTGGTCAGCTGGAGTGAGGTGAGAAGCAGGCATGCCTGTGCTCTGGAAGGAAGACAGAAGATTTCTCACCCAACTTGGCATCGTTTGGCACCATAGATATGGTTTTCAGTCTGTTTTACTTCTTCGGGATTTTCCATGCTTAGTCTGTGTTTCCAGCAGCTGCTCTGCATCTGTCTTTTCTTTATCTCACATCGAGGTCACTACAGTTGTAAAAGATGGGTCTTAGCCTTGAAGTTTTCTTGTTGCCCACATGGCAGCATTTCTGCTTCGATTATCTCCTTTGTGCCCTCAAGCTTCAAAGGGATTCTTCAGCCGTTTGTTAGTTAGATGCTGGCTGGTGTTTTAAACCTCTGGCACCTTATTGCTTACATAAACAGTTACATCCTCTCTCCTTTTCTCATGCAAACTCCCATTCACTCTTCACTCACCCCTTGCCCATATCTCTCTCACGCCCACAGCATACAAAGTTCATTCACTTGTGTCAAGATGGAAGCATCATATAATATAGTCAAGCAGCTACCTTTTAGAAGACAGGAATGAAATTATTACATTCATTAGCTCAAATCACTATACTAAGAAAAAAGTTTAACCAAATGCTACAAATGCTACATCAGTCTGTGAGCTGTGTAAGGGGGCTGCACCTTGCAGGGGGCAGGGAACCTACCCCTCCTGAACAGTGCCTCCCACAATCCCCCCATGATCCACCCACACCTACCCATACACCCCATGCCCCCGCATCCCTCCACAGCCACCCACATTTTCTCATCCCGCTTCCCACCCCACTTCTGCAAACCCCACATCCCCCCAGCAGCATGCCCAGCTGCCAGACAGGATGAAACCTGCTGGCAGGACCTATGGCTGCTGGGGCAGCTGTCTCCACATCCTGGTTAGTGAAGGGGTCAGGGGGAGCTCTAACTGGTCTATGGTAAGAAAACCAAAGGCAAACAGCAAAACATATAGGTATTTATAATTAATTTTATTATGATGATAGAGACACTGGTAGGCTTCCAAATTGCTTTAACACTGTAGATATATCAATAAAACATGCCCAATTGATCACTGTCTCTGTCTCTCACTCTCTGCCTATATATAGTGGTCTTTTGTTTTCATTGTGGAGGAACATGGATTTTGGGGTATTTTACAGAATGACTTTGGGATTCTGTTATCATGGATTTTTCAGCTTTCAAATAGGAAACACCAGAATTCCTGCTAGGGAGGCAATTGGCAGGACCCAGGCAAAGGAGCCAGCTCAGAGCTGGCACCTTGGACCCAGCTGGATGTGGCTGACCTCCTGGTCAATTGGGGCCAGGAGAAGATGCTTTAACAGTTCAAAGTGGGCCACCACACTGGGAACAACTTTTGGGTGATACCTGCCCAGATGGTTAAACAGGGGCACACTTGGCAGTAGTGCCACATAAAGGCCCCAGGCTCTAGCTCCTCTTGGCTGCAGATCTGGGAGGAGTCAGGCAGGGTTATTTTGCCACAATTGGCACAACTTGGACCACACCAAAGTGCACGTCCGAGCATGTGCGCTGAAGCAAAAAGCCCTGGCTCAAATTTTCACCACTTCTATATGAGCTGCTGCAAGCACACATGCCTGCATGTATGGACACACCCATTATTCCCAAAATAATGCAAAATAACTCATTAAACCCTAGGGAGTTAATATGGATTTGCCATGATATAATCAGTTCCGAATCTAACCTTATATGCAATGATACCATTGGATTTTTATATGAAATTGGAACTTTTCTAAATCTTTGATCAAAAAGCAAAATTAGAGATTAGTCTAAACCACAGAGATGAGATGCATATTTGAGATGCCCCAGACTGTGAGTGTCTACACAGGCAATTAATGTAACTGAATAAACTCTGGTGTACTTCATGCTGGAGTTTATTGCTCCTGTGCCCCAAGTTTACATGTGAACTCAGGACTGCAGCACATTGAGCCAGGTCAGAGCAGCCCTGGCTGACAGAGGGCCCAGGGCTGCTCCATCCCAGCTCAGTGTGCTGCAGGGGGCTGGCTGGGGCAGAGCAAGCTGGAAGGCAGCCCCCACTTTGGAGCACCTTTGTTCCCCAGCACAGCAGAGAATGCCACCACAGGATAGGACTTGTATTTACAGTACAGAATAGTACTTGTATCTATGGAAAAGTTAATTAGTTTACTGCGGTGTAATAGGGCTGCATATGTAGACACAGATATTTTAATGCAGAGCTAATTAGCTCTGCAGTAAATGTCTTTGGGTTTCTGGAGGGATTTTTGATGCAGATTAGGATATTGCTTTACAGTCCACTCCAGAACATGTATTCAAATTGGACCAATACATGACTCTAATAAGTGCACTTAATTACTGCAGTTACTTATTGTACTTACTTGAGGGATTTGCTTTCTCCTCATTTTTTCCACCTCTCACTAGTCCACATGGGACTAGAAGCTGACTTTTTGTAAAGTGTTATGACATACAAGTAGGAAAACAATTTCTAACATTTTAGGTGTGTTGTTTACTAATATATCAAGGGAAAGTTCATTCTGGTTGTATTTGACTTTGCTGGAGAAAACTTTGGTTTACTGAACCAAAAATCATTCAGATCATATATAGGCGCTTATTCAAATCAACTTTCACCTCCATTTTATTTAGGTTGTCGTGGACATGCCAAGGCAGGTTCGGTTGGCATAGAAACCACAGTTTGTGTTACTAGCGACTCAGTTTAACATATTTCTGTGTGTGGAGTGGAAGCATGATAGAAACCCAGATTGGTTCTATGTATTTTGGTTACTTTATGGAAGAAGCAGGATTGCCCACCATGAAAGTGTCTAAGGCTGGTTCCCTTAAGCACGTGTATTTAATATGTTCCATTTGAGGCATATATATCCATGTAGAGACTGTTCACCTCAGCCAGTTTTGCTTTTAGTCATGCCTGAAATCGCAGAAGCAAGAAACTAAGATCATCCATGCCAGTGAATTTGAACAACCATGCTTTCTCTTCCTGACCCCATGAATCTTCCTTTCTTTTCTGCACATCTTTAGAATGAAGGGAGTGTTCCTCTCCAGCTTAGCTTGTATCCTGCAACTGTATTTTGTGAGACACCCCACCCTCTTGCAACATGTTTTGCCTACTCAGAGCTTCTCAGATGACTTTGGGTACTACTCTACTTAGTTTCTGAGCCCAGAGTGCTTAAGGAGGAGTTTGGAACCCTTTCAGATCAAAAAAGAAAGTGTTTGATGACTTTTAGGCACCTACAGGGTTAGGTTACAGCTCAGGGTTTCCTATACGCTAATAATTAAAAAACCATTGGGATAACAGCAGTTTGATGAGAACAAGCACTAAGTCCCTGATTTGGCAACGCTTTTTTGAATGACTGTAAAGTTACGCACATGCTTAAGTGCTTTGCTGAATTGTGACCTATGGGAGGTCACATTTATCTATTAATATTTCTATCCACTAGGATGGAAAATAGGGATGTGGTAGAACACTCAAGCAGAAGTGAAATTTGAGCGTAAAGGGAAAGGATCACTTTTATTTTTGGTTATTGGAGATCAGGAAGGTAAAATAAGAACTAAGGGCAAACATCAGCTAAAGTTAAAATATGACTCCCACAAGGAAAAATGTGACTGGAATTTGCAACTAGTGGAGAGAGAAGTGAATGGAAGATTAGCGTCTGTCATTTAAGCAATTCCTAATGAGAAACAGGGATGGATTTTTGCCCCTGAAAATGTGAGTACACAAGGCTAGATCTGTCCCTTTAAAATATCAAATAAGCACATCTCAAAAGCTTGGAAAAGTAGATAAGAACAATATAAAGTAGTAAACTGTAAGTCACTGAAACATGAAGAATCCTTCTTAAAAGGGGAAAGAGAAAAACTTCACTTGCCATGTTAATGCATCTTCCAAGCTTTCACAGCTGAGGTATAGATCATTCATAGGCTGTACATATTTTTGGAAGTGGAACCCCTTTATGTGTTTCCTTGATTATGCCAATATAATACAATGATTATCAGAATTCAGTAGTCATTGCTGCTCTCTAAACTAGACTGCTATTATAAAATGGGAATTTTGGTTAGTTTTGTATCGAAGCATTTTGATCACACAGCATGGTCATTAGATTCTCCATCCGCAAATTGGCCACAACTTTGGTCAAATGATCAAATTACACTATAGGAGTCATATTGAAATCATGTGAGCAGGTTTTAAATCCCAGTAGTTCATGAACTTTTTTTAATATCTGCCAAGCCGAACAATGGGACCCTTTTCAATCCCCCCGTGAGCACCTATTAAAACCACAATTTACAACTATACATATCATCTAACGTGTTAACCAGGTGTTCCAGTGTTATTGTTTGAAATTCTACCTAGGTTTAAATCAAATGAAGAAAAGCCAAAAGTCCAATTAAAATCCCACATTGCCTCTTTATCGTGTGTAGGTGAAAGACATTTGTTACAGATTTAATGGCAGAAATCTCATAAAATTTTAGGCCATCCTCTTTTCTTCCCAGTTTCTTATTTCTTGCTTAGATTCTCACAGCTTACTGGCATTTCCTGTTCTTAACTGTAGAAAAAATAGAATAAATCTAGGAATTTCTGGCTTAATTTTAGTAGCATCCTGGACACTCTAGCTGAATTTGACAATTGAGTGTTGTCATGGGATATTAAAATCCTGCAGTGGGCCCATTTAAGCTATTATTTCATAGGCTGTCCCTTAATCAGTTCCATCCCTCTGCTGTGCACTCTTTGCCAACATGTGTCTATTTTATTTAATAGTTCAGTGACAACAAATTTATGTTGCTAAGCTCCAAAAAGTAAACCTTACCAAAATACCTCCCCAAACTGCCTTTACAGACATCCACCAAAGTAATATGGAATTCAGTTGTCTTCACTTGACCATAATTACTTCCAGACACAGGCTGCCTATCTTTGTCATTGGCCATTTTTCTCATTCCACCCTAGCCCAGAAATAGTGGTGTTCCTTTACATTTATGGTTTTCTACTTATATTTCATTGTCACCCACCCCTCCTACCTTTTGATTTTAGCAGACCTTGACATTTAACTACACTGACCTAGCTCTCCCTCCAAATATATGTTTTCTCGTCTGTTTGACAAAAGAGTTGGGTTTTCAGTTCCCAATAAAACACATTAATTTTCTTTCCTTGAGACAACCCCCCCTCCCCTGTACCCCCGTCCCTGCACCCACATATCCTCCGCCCCTCTTAGGGATTAAAAACTGAGACAGTGAAAAAAAAAATCACCATTGTCTTGCTAATTTGATATACATTGAATAATATGAAAAATGAGATCAAATTTTTGTATAGAATTAGTGAAACTGGCAAAAAAATAAATGTGTCAGTTACAGCACATCTGTTCTCTTTTACATTTTACTTAAGAAAATAATTCTTGCCAGATTTTTACCCACCCATAATAATTACACAATTTTTACAGATGGAGTTTGTAACAGCTTCACTTTGGTGACCTTTAATACAATTTGCAATGAATTTACTTTTTGGCTTGTACCCTATTATGATTTTGCAATAAAGGGGCTGAGGTAAAGTTATTTGTTTCCAGCTCTGCACCTTTTCCTAACATTTTTTTATAAACAAAACTGCTAGGCTAGAAATGATTGTGGCTGTCATCACCACTGTTCCTATTGCAACTACTTCAAGGTTTGCTCTTGGACATTTAATTTGGCACTCACCCTGAGCCTGTTTTCATTATTCTTAATTATCTGTTCTTTGGGAGCACCAGGCCAGAGGAGAGGCTGTTCATGCATGTCCAGCTGCAAATGATAAAACATTGTGACTTCTACTGATATTTAAAGAGAATAATACCAATTATTGGAGATAGGCCCTGGCCAAAACATTTGGATCCAGATCCAAGTATCTTTCCATTTCAGGGGTTCTTGGGCCTGGGGTTTGGCACACTTAGGATATATATTTGGATCCAAATTTCAAGCAAGTTCAGATCCAAAGGGTGGTATGAGCCAATCTCTAATGTTTATAGCATGACAGTCAGCATTCTCATGGTTACATTCAACTTGCATTTACATTGATTTACAAAACTTTATAAATCAGACGCAAATAATTTCTGCTGCTGGAACTTGCTATAAAATATTCTGGCCATAGTCCGAATGACTTCAGATATCCAATTTAAATCCATGTGTACACACACAGACTCACACACATGCAAAATATTGCTGGAGTTGGAGTGTTATTGCCTGGCCAGATTTTGCTACTCTAGTTTCACGCTAAGTAGTACCTTACTTTGAAAGTAGTCCAGATAAGTAAGTGGCCCAGATCCTCAGTCCCTGCTAAGTTCCCTTTGCATTGGCAGGCACTAAGGCAGAATCCATGTGTGCTGACTGTGTGGGAGAATCTTGGGTGGCATAATATCAAATTAGCTGGCTATATCCCATATATTCCCCTTTTCCAAGCCATCCTAGGCCTGGGGCTGCTCTAACCTGTGTCGGAGGCCAGGTCAATGGCTGAAGTGTTTACCACATGCTTCATCAGCATCAAACATGAGCTCAAGTAGTTGAGGGGTGAATCAGAGTGGGTAGCTGAGAAATAAAGTAATATTTGACGTGAGTAAGGGGGTGAGAATGTCAGGCACAATGGGAATACTTAGGGAATATGAACAGAATTGGGCCCAATAGGATTACTTGGGGATTACTCAGCATGAGTTAAGGGGGCTAGAATTGGGATCACAGAGATTTATAATGTACTTGGCCTTCAGCAATGCTAATTAATATTTATATAGATCCAGTTTATTATTTTATGAAAAAATGGAAAAGATACCATAGTTTTAAAAGCATTTACCGAGTATATGCATTTAACAGGCTTATAGAGCTATGCAGCGAGGAATGGATATTATTGTTATTACCATTCAAGGCATAAATTGCAACTGCCACAGGCTGCACAACCCAATTAAGAGTAACAGGAATGGCTAAATTTAACAGGTCCTGTGACATGATAATGGGTTCAAAGGGTCAGTGCCCTAACCTTACACAACAATGGCAGTTGGCACATTGTTTTTTAATATTAGCACTTAAATATGTATTAGAAGCTTAAAAACAGCCTTCAAATAATAAGAAGGGTTAGACTTAAACTTATAAGGGTGACCTGTAAATAAATGTTGGTATATGCACTTTTAAAGTGCAGAAGAGTATTTTTGGATTTACCTACCTTTCTCTTAGAGAGCCAACAAAATCCAAATCGGGTAGAGAGGCCCAGCTTTTGCCCAGAACAATGTCATATGCATCAAATGACGCCCACAAAGAGTCTACAAGGCATAGGACATTTTTATTTACAATGTTGCAGAGTTGTTCTCATGTTGTTAAAACTACATGTGTGAAATAGAGTATGGAATGCCATTCAACATTAGACATGGGGGTCATTATTTATCACTGGGGAGATATAATGCTTTGCAAAGGAAAGGGGTGGGGTCTCATATTCCTCAGTCATTTACACCTGTGGTGATCTGGAAAACTGCTACACCCGTTTTCTATTCACTTTTCACTGATAAAGTATACAAAGGCAAAAGTTATATCAACTGACTGATGAAGGGGGCTTTGTGGGCATCATGTACCTTTTCAGTTCAAATTATACTTTTTCTAAGAAGCTGAAAAGAGTCTAATCTGAGTGGAGAAATGATGAAAAACTAAATGGGCTGATTCTGGTGGGGCTGGATCAGCAGTGGGATATCAGTTGCTGAACACAGGTAGTATGACACAATAATGTCATGTGCACACAGTCATGGGATATATGACTATGTGGTTTACTTTAAGCTGCATGATCACAGACTGGGTCCCTGCTTATGCACACAGTTGCCAGTGCCAGAGTCACACCAGAAATGTGAGTTTATTAAATCAGGGTGGGATCAGGGAGACTATCAGGTCTGTAGGGGTTTTTGGCAGATCTAGGAGGTGAGGACACACACAAGTGGTTGGAGGGTTCATGGGTGGGTGTTGTCTAGCCGGGGGTGGGAGAAATGGAGTGCTAAAAATAGCCTTATCAGGGTGGGAGAGCTGAGAAAAATGCAGCCCCAGGACTCCAGACCTGTAGAGGTGCTGGTTGCAGACAGAGGTGCAGCTCTCTGCTGTAACAGAGAATGCTTTCCAGGAAGCTTTCTAAGTTATGAAGATCTCCTGGAACAAGCAGAAGTTCACTGTTGATTCCAGGAGGAAGGCAAATCCAGCTGCTGGCTGTGAGCCTGGACCTATAGTTTCCCATAGCGACAGCTCCTCCTCCCAGCCTGGCCCTGTTTCAGAATGGGAGGGAGGGAAAAAGAGCAGAGGGGAGCTCATTCTAGGGGTTCCCCATCTGGCTGTGGAGGGAGGGGTGGGTGTATTGGAGACCTACCACCTCAGGGGAGGGCTCCAATACAGGGATGGCTGAAACCCCTGCAGACTGAACTCCCTCTGCTCCCTTTCCTCCCTCCCATTCTGAAAACAGCTCCAGGCTGGGAGGCAGTGCAGACAGAAGTTACAGAAGATGCTTTGTTTTGAAATGTCTTCATCTGACCCCTCATGCAATGAAGGGGGTCAGATTTTCACCTCATCAGCCATTTTTAGCCAAACACTTGTGTTGGGTCATGACTATAAACTGCTTTCTGTGGCCAGATGGGGTGAAAATTGTAACTTCTGTCTGTACGAATTCAGTTAGATTGCACATGGTTTAGGTGAACTAAGTTAGATCAGACCAGCCATTTTTTGCTCTATCTAAACTCCATGACTTAACCTTAGTTAGCTCAATCTAAGTATAACATCTGCATGTACCCTAAGAGGCAGCAATCCACATGAGAACAGACACAGCAGGATCAGCAAATAAGACAGAAAGAAGCTAAGGTAT